>NW_011889049.1:158300-163551 GCF_000151845.1 Pteropus vampyrus
CTGGATGTCCATCTCATCAGGAGAAGGGCCATTCTGCACCTGACGCTGGGTGGAGGGACCTGTGGGGCACAGAAGCACAGGAGCGTGATGGTTAGTGGAGAAGAAAGGCCCCGCCAAGCACCTGGAAACGAGGGCCCGTCTCTACCCTCCCGGTCCCATGAGACGTCCTTGACTTTTTAACAGCCGGCTCTCATCCCTGTGTCACACCTGTTCCCATTGTGTCCTCTCCCTTGTGGCTCACCCCTCGGAGCCAATAAACGGATCACATCTTCACTTTCGGCTCCTGAGCCGTTCTCTCCCCTCCCGAACCTCGCTCGCTGTTTCCCGTTCCTCGCCCGCCACTGCGCCCTCAACCCTCTAACATCTGGCTCCGGCCTCCGCACACCCCACGGAGCTGTGATGAAAATCACCAGTGGCCTCGGCGTTCCTGGACCCGGAGAGTAGACCCATTTCATTCCACTTTTCAAGCAAAGGGACGACCCTTACAGCTGGACGTGTCAGAGCTGGGCATCGGCCCCCAGTCTGCCTGAGCCACGGCCCATGCTCCTCAGGGTGCTGCGATGCCCTCCTGCCTGCACCTAGGAGCCTGCGGTTGTGGGTGGGAGGGAGCTGGCGGAAGCGGAGATGGCAGAGGCTGTCACTGACAGCCACCGTGGAGCCTTCCAGGCCACACCCTCGCCCTGGACCCCGAAAGCCGGGCCCAGAGCGGGCGATGCCTGCCCGGGGAACCCGCATCCATATGGGGCTGGTGCTGTGCCACAGTCACAAGAAAAGCTAGGCTTCTGTCCCAACCTGAGAAGGAGCTGATTGTCCCTGCTCTTAGCCAGCTTAGGTGTCACTGGGGAACCGCGGAGAGTCACAGTGATGGGAGAGGGGCTGGGCAAGCCAGTCTCATGCCTTGCTGGCTAGATGGGACAAGGGCTTTGTCTCCTTCCAAGAGGAGGTGACAGCACCACTCAGCCTACAAGGAAACCCACGATGTGCAGACAGCCTCTCCCACAGGGGCTCCGGGCAAGGGAGGGGTGAGCAGACTGTGCCCTGCATCCAGCAGGCGGGCGGGATAGCCCGACAGCATCTCAGAGCTAAAACAGGCCGTCTGGTTCCAGCACAGCCTCCCGCCCAGCACGGGAACCCTGGGTGCCCTCAGGCAGGGACTCCCAGTGACGGAAGCCACTCCCTCCCGAGTGAGTGAGTGCTCTCCTACACTGAGGCCCCAATCTGCCCAGCCACTAAGGCCCTCGACATGCTGCCCGGTGTGGCACACGTGGGTGGGACCCCTTCCTAAGCTCGCCAGCCCTTTTCCCGCCTGGAGTTCGCTTCCATGCCCGGCCGTTTCTGACTCTGCTGTCCTGGCCAACTGCTTTGTGGGAGGGGAGGGCCTCCCAGCACTCAAGGAAAACTTCCTCGGGTGGACCTGCCTGACCTGGTCCTTGCTCAACGCCTCCCACTGCTCTCTGGGGACGGGCAGGGGAGAAGATGCCTGTGGACTTTTCAGAGACGTGACTAACATAAATGCCTGGCGTGGTGGCCTGGCACGTAGTAAGCATGGAGTAAATGTCCTTCAAACATTCTGTTTTCACATGTAAATATGTACTTTTTAAGAACTGGTTTTTCTAACTATAAATCACATGTAACATATGTTCAGCCTAACAGACGTTAGAACGTTTCGAAAGTTTAATAAAGAGAACACACATTCCCGTTAAGGAAGAAGAGTCCCGAGGAGCAAGCCCTTTTCTCTCCTGCTTCGCCAGGCCCAGGTCTCGGGGCGCCCCCTCCCCGTTCTCAGGAAACCAGAGCCAGGACACGGGACCGCCGCGTCACGGTGGTGGTGGCAAGGCGCTCCTCTCGCTTACTTTAATTCTCAGGACCTTAGAACGTGGCTCCCACCGGGGGCTGCAGCAGGTGACGAAACAGCCCAGAGAGGGAAAGCGGCTCATCAGGGACTCAGACCGCAAGCGGCTAAGCCGGATTCCAACTATTCGCAAAACACCACGTTCTTAAACTCAGTCACGCTGCGGGGGTGGGCTGAGGCCAGCTTGGGGGACGAAGAACAGAGACGGAAAGACGGGCTGGCATGCTGCCCGAAGAACCGTGAGCACCCGGCGTCCACACTGTGGACAGGTGTCCCCCAACCGCGAACCAAAGCTCTGTGCCCCACCCGCGCATCCTGGCCGAGGCAGGAGAGAGTCAAGACATCTTAGCCCGCATTCTGGGGCTCAGGCCTGAGCCCTCTGCTGCTGGCGTGGCCCAGGCCTCCAGCCCCAGGTTGGACAATGGGATGCCGGCTGCGTTCTGACCTGGTCTCCGCGGCTGAGCCCATAACCTGAATGGGAGTCTGCCCTCTTCCGGGGGCTCGGCCCGTCGTGGAGCCCCCATCCAGCACCTGGGCTGAGGACTGGAACCCACCCTTAGCCTGGCCAGGCCCCGCCCTAGGACCGAGGTCTTACAACTCCTGGGCGACGGCGTCAAAGGCCTCTGCACCTGCTGGCTTGGCCTGGGTCACTGGAACTGCGCCTCACCCCTTTAGCGGGACCCCAGAGGGCAGCCAGCTGCCTACATGGTGGTCTGTGGGGGTTCTGCGTGGGTCCCTCCTCCTCCTGCCTGCTGGGCTGGACTCTGCCCAACCCCTGAAGCCAGCCTGTTCCTCCCGAGGTGGGGAAAGTTGACAGGACCCCTCACTGCTCCCACGGGCTCTGGTCCCTGCACTTGAGACATATTTCAAAACCAGAAGACATAATTTTCGACAGCACGGAGCAGAAACAATACGTGGCTGAATGAAGCCTTCCATCTATCTTAAACTAAGGAAATGGCGATGTGTGTTGAGCCATGAGGGTCCTGAACATTGGGAACTACCGGCCCACCCTTTGTCTTAGAGCTGGGCCCAGAAGGAGTCTGTCCAGTGTCACACGGGGGTCCGCGGCAGACGTGAGAGTCCCACTGTCTTTACTTCTAGCCTATTCCTTCCGCCCATCGGTCAAGGCTGGCCCTGGCAGAGGCAAGGAGGAGGGACGAGGAGGACCTCTCCTCCAGAACTGCCCAGGACCCCTTGGGGATCTCTGGTCCAGCCCACTGTAGGTGGCTCTGCAGTGGGGAAGCCTCAGGATGGGGGCACTGGGTGGCTGGTCACCATGCCCGTCTGTCCCGGTGCCAAGTTCGTGGCAATGGTTCCCTGCGTGTTGCAATCGAAAGCCACGGCGGAGGCCACACAGCGTCTCCTACGTCACAGTTACCTCCCGCCACACCCCAGCCCCAGGATCCAGGTGAGGACGCGGGTGGGGACCCAGCTCCGCCTTCTCCACCCAACGTCTCGTTAGTTACAGAGCCTCTTTGCTGCTTTGTCTGAGACCCTGACGGAATCCGCCCGCCTCTCCGTGCCCACGTGGCTGCCTTAGCGCCTCCCTCCCGGACTGAGGCCTTGGTCTCCCGCGGGACCCTCTGCCTCTGCTCTCTCCCGTCTCTCCCTACCTGTCTGCCATACTGACATCACAGCCTGCGTGATCTCTGGAAACATAAGTCTGAACCTCACGGGGTCAGGTGCAAGCTCCATCAAACGAGATTCCAGCCCTGCCGCCCGCAGCCGCTTCTCCTGGACCCACCTCCACTGGCATCTGCTCCCCGGGCCCAGCCGATCGCATGCCTACTTCCCAGCTGGCTGTCTGTGTGGGCACCTCTTACACCTGCCACATCTTCAAGGCTCAACTCCGTGGTCTCCTCCTCCAGGAAGCTGTCCGCATGACCTCATGCTCCCCTCTGCTCGGCACCCAAGGGCCCGTCTCGCAACTTGACTTTCTAACAGATTACAGCGATCTGAGGGCAGCCTTCTCTTCCCTAGGAGATCCTGAGCTTCCCGGGGGCAGAGACCCCATCCCTAACTTGTTACTTCATGTTCAAGGCCTGGCTCACGTCAGACACTTGGTGTATTTTATCGAATTGAGTCGGAAAGCTTAGAGGGAACTCATGATCACCAGCCAGGGGAAAAAAAGCACAAGTGAAGAAATAGGGCCGAACTGGCTCAGACGAAAATAAAAACCTAAAAGTAAGCCACAGAAATGCAAGGCTCAGAGGACATCCCAAATGCACGGTTGTTCAGAGAGGAGGCTGACCCAGGACGAGCCCCTGGCTAACGAGTCCTACCGGCAGCAGGAACCCACTGCTGACCGGAGGCCTTGGGCAAGCCTGCGAGACAGGGCTGTTGACCTTGCCACATGACATTCTGTTTCAGATGTGCTCTCTGGCAGAGGACAACCCTCGGCTCTGTGCACAGCTGTGTGCTGACTGCCACCTTCTGTGGCTGTACAGCGTCCCCTTTGTACGGTAAATGCATGGCAGACACTGGTTTGAAGACCGCATTTGACCGCCTGTCCCCACAGGTGCTGTCAAGGCTGGGGCCGGGAGGGAGGACACCGGCCTGAGTGCTGCCCACAGCCTGAGCTGTGTCCTCCTCGGCAAACCCACCCGCTCCCCGCCGAGGGGACGGGATGACGAGCACGGATGCCAAGGCCAGCAGGGGCCCTTTGCTCAGCTGCTGTGAGCGGGAAATGTACTGAATGGAAAAAGCACTTGGTAAAATATTAGTGTTTAATTACCATTTAAAGCAAATCCTTTGGTTGATCTCTCACTGCGTCAAGCGTCTCCCACTCGTCACCCACCCGCCTGTGCACTCACACCCTCAGTGGCCCTCCGGCCCCGGCCCGTCTGCTGGTGCTGTCGGAAGCACCCCACCCCCGCCCTCACGGCCCAGACGGCTCCACCACTGCCCCGTGAGGGACACGGAACGCGTGGTACCGCTCTGAGAGGTGAGGGGACTTGCCCAAGGCCATGGGGCTCATGATGCTGGCCTCGGTTTCACGAACTCGTTGAGTCAGGGAGCTGACCTTGCAAGAGGCGCACCCCAGGGGGCTCTGACCAGGATAACTCACCCGTCTCTCACCCGCCTTCACCTGCCAAATAAAGAGCCTGTGTGCACTACACACCCGTGAACGAGGATGAGAGAAAGGGAAACTTGGGGGGAGCCCCGGACGGACACTGAGGGGAGCAGGGTGACCTGTGCCCCGACAGACATCCTGTCCAAACGCAGAGGAGCAAGGAGACAGAGCGAGACCCAGGCTGACACTTGCATCCAGGCTTCTCTCTAAGTTTACTGGACCAGGTGCCTCTTGGGGAGGAGCTGACTCCATCTCCGAGGCCCACTTTCCAGCGTCAGGTCTAAGTTCTTTGACACCCACTTGTGTTCCACTAGTACGGTGGCGAC
>NW_011889049.1:163601-166857 GCF_000151845.1 Pteropus vampyrus
CCACTTGTGTTCCACTAGTACGGTGGCGACTCAGAGGGGGCCTTTTCTCCCTGGGGTCCTGAGAGGTGGTGGGACACAGCGGAGAAAATAAAACTGGAGGGTGAGGCTGGGCCAGGCTCTGGCCATGAGCCCGCCGAGCAGGGGATGGGGGGGATGGGCACTGGCCCCCCGAGCCACGGATGGCCGAGGGTCCTAAGGCGAGAGTCAGGAGGGCTGAGGAGAAAGTGGGGCCAGGTGCTCTAAGTCGTCTGAGTGGCTCAGCAGGGGCTCTACCTGGGTGGCCCTGAGGACTTGGGGCAGGCACACCCGCTCGAGTTCCCACGCAGGGGCAGGTGGTAACGACCACCATGCCCCTCACAGGGCTGCTCCTGTGGGACGACGGTGACGTGGTACCTGCCCGCTTCCTTTCCAAAGGCTTCCGTGGCCTCTGTCTCTGACGCAGGATTTGACAACAGATTCCGCTGCGAGGGACGGTCGTCTTCAGGAAAGCTGCCCTTGTTTAACAGAAAGGGGCAGGGAGAGACGCGGGGACAAGCCTGGTCACGCATGGTCGGGCTTCTAGATCAATGAACCAGATGTGGATGACGCCCCCTCTCCCGGCCTCGCTGTGGAACCGAGAGGTGCGCAGGTAACAGGCGCCCCAGGTGATGCTCAGCTGCGCAGGAAGGACATGCTCACAGGGACTCTGCTAGTGCCGGGCCCCTCGTCCCCTAGGACACATTCTGCACACCACCACATAGCAGGGGAGACCGTGAAAGAACCCAGGCAAACAGAGCGGTCTGACTTTTACTCTCCAGGGACGTAATGTTTTGTCCTCCACATTCCCAGCACTTAACATAGCTCGCGGCACGCGGGCGACACTCGATAAATATTTGACGAATAAATGAATGACTAGGTCCCAAGCAAATGGCCCGAAGGTCTCCAACCAACTGTTAAGACTGAGCAGGTGACACATCTTAAAGTTCTCATCTCATAGCTGGAAACGGTGATGGCTGAGCCAGGGACTATGCCGCATAAGATCTCACCAGATATTAGAGCAGATGAGACACTGGAAGCCACCAACGGTGATGGCACTGGGAAAATACAATTGGAAGGACAGGGAAGAGAGAACTCAAGTTTCCTGGGCAGTTTCTATGCTGTGTGCTGGGTCCTGGGCCAGAGGCCTTACGAACGGTGTTTAATCCTCACACTCATCCCAGGAGGCTTGGTGTGATCTCTACTTTATCCACCAGAAAGCTGAAAACCTGGAGAACTAAGTGACAGCCTCGCAGCCACTCGGCAGGTAAACAGTGAAAGCGGCTCTTAACCCAAACAGAGGACTCTAGAGCGGATGCCGTCCACTGATTCATCGTGACCTCAGCGCCCGAAGCACATGCGGCTGAACTTCACTCCAGGGGAAGGAAAGGTGGAGGAGAAGAGGTGGGAGCAGAGGAGCAGAGGGTCCTAAGAGGCTCAGGGAGAGCTGGGAGAAAGACACGCCGGGGCTGGAGAGGGGGAGGCGGGGAGGCGGGCACGGAACCGCTGCGGAACCTGCCTGGCGTCCCTTCTGGGCCGAGCCCAGCCCCCGCGGCAGCCTCTCGGCACCGGTGGCCTCTGGAAAGTGAGACCGTGGGTCTGCCTGCCTGCTGCCACCCTGCTGCCCCGCCTTGGTGCCCCATCCTGGGAGTGCTTGGGCCAGATGTGCGCAAACGAGTGCCCCGTCCCAGGGGACAGACCTGGATCACAGGCTCTCAGAGCCGTGCAGGGCCTGAAGGGCCACTGGTCTGGCCTCTGTGCGATGGGGCCGATGCGTGTGATGGGGCTTAACCGCCCAGGGAGGACAGAACCCAGAGGCATCCCAGGACAGGACCAGACAGTTCTCACTTCCCTGGGTCTCCCTCCCAGGGGGCTGAAAGCCACCTCGCTAGCACTGCTCCCAAAGGTTCGTGTCAGGACACGACGGGCGGCCTTCCAAGGGCTGGTCTGGTGGCCTCTGGTGCATCCGCCTCCGACCTTCACCCGGGGCGGGCTGCGCGGTCCCCCCACTGCCCCTCGTTGTTTCCCGGCTCCTCCCCATTCCTGACGGGCCTCTCCGGACTGCTCCAGTTCATCCAGTTCATCCAAATCCCTTCGCAGTGAACTTGGAGCCACGAGACCCGAGTTCTCACTAGAGTTCTGCTACAAGGAGTTCAGTGCTGGGGGGAGCCCCTCCCTGGGCCTCAGCTTCCCATAAAGTGAGAAGGATGGAACCGAGGATCATCGAGTTCTAAGCCCCCACGATTTGAGGAGACGATAAAGGAAATACTCCAGAATGTTAACGGCAGCCATCTCCGGATCGTGGGATTGCTTCTCTTTTTCAACTTTTAAATTAGGCACAAGGTGGATGCACTACCTTATAATAAAGGCATAAGTGGCCAAGCGTCCTCAGAGAGGGGACAAGCCTCCCCCTGTGACCGTCCCCGTGAGCATGGTTGGTACAGGGCAGGCACTTCAGCAACACAGCCGCAGGTGGGCAGGTGTGCCGAGGCATTGCTGACACCTCCTCCTGCCCACCCGTTAACATCTACAAGGCTCGGGGACACCGGGCCCCAGCTCCTCCGGGACCGAGGGACAGGCTAGGTTTCAAGTTAGCATACCCTGGGCCTCCTGAAAGGATGGAACCTGAGCTGCCTGGAGCGCCAGAGACAAAGGATCCAGCACCTGTGCAGTGAGGCTTGATGGAATTTCTGGCCAGCAAGCAACAGCCACCTGGTCTGGGCTGGGCAGAGTCCCAAGCCCCTCTGAGCCCCCTCTCCCCGCCGCTCACTCTGGCCAGCTCCTCCTTCTCCAGAAGGCCCCTCCGTTTTGAATGGACTTGGAACGACACTGTGGCGTGAGGCAGCCTTCCCAGCCCAATTCCTCTGCACACCTTCCCCTTGCTTCAAAGCGCCTGCCGCCGAGCAAGCAAGTGTCCACGGGGGAGCGGAGCCTGCGATCTCGGCCTAATTCAGTCACCTCGCCAAGATCACACAGGAATTGGTGGCAGAACTGGGACCGGTGCCCAGGACGAATGTCTCCCAGCCTCGGGCTCGGTTTGCCCCAGCGCACTGATGCCCAGCTCTGGTTAGACAAGCAGCCGCCTCCCCGTCCCCCACTTAGGAAGCCAAGGCAGCACCTCCCCTCCTCCCCAGCTCGGCTCAGCTGCAGACGAACCCCACGGACTTCCAAGGTTAATGCCAGTTTAGTTGCTTGCTTAAAGCTACCCTGGGTGAATTTTCTAGTGACTGCTCTGCCCAGT
>NW_011889049.1:167922-170602 GCF_000151845.1 Pteropus vampyrus
GCAAACGCTGTAACCCTCTGATGGGTCAATGGCAGGTATTTCGTCCCCAGATCCAGAGCTCACACCCGCCCGACCCCCAACCCCAGAGCGGCTGGGAGCGAAAGGGGAGGCCCGTGAGGAGCAGGGAAGGGGGGGCTCCCGTCACCTACAGCTCACTCTGCAAAGCACGGTGCAGTCGCAGCGGCAGAAGCAGCAGCAGCGCAAGGTCCACTCCCTGCTGACCATCACGGGCGGGCCCCTGGGCGCGTCCGGGAGGCGCGCATCTCGCATCCTGGCCACTCACCTGTCCTTCCTCAGCCGCCCGGCTCTCGCAGTGGGAAACCGATCCTCGGGCGGCTGTCAGATGGGCTCCGCCGCTTCAATCTTTAATGCGGCTTCCCGGCCGGCCTATCAGAGCCCTCCCTCCTGCATACCGACCCCAGCCAGCGCCGGGGGCCCTGGTGACGCCAGGTGTGTGGCTCTCCACCTGTCCCCGAGGACGATGGGATGGCGCAGGGTGGGCGCAGAGCCAGAAGGGAACAGGGGACCGGCCAAAGGAAGAACCCCCGGGGCGCTGTTCGACCGGCCGCCCGGTCTTCCCAGGCTCCCTCCGGGCGTCCCTGTGGCTGCTCCTCTCCTCCCCATCACATCTGCTGCTCTGCTCCCCGACTCCTGCCTCTCCCGCTCTTCCCCGACCAGCCCACAGGAAATGGATCCTTCATCCTGCCCATAAGCACGCCTCTCTCCCAATGCCCTGGGACCCCAACTGCCGCCATACCCGTGGGCGCAGCGGCCGCTCCTTCTGCTGGGAGCTCGCCTGCACGTCGCTGACCGGCACCCCGGGACCCGTGGGCAGAACCTGGGACCCGGGCAGCCTGCCCCGCTGCAGCATGCTGCGCCCCAGGAACGCACTCACCGCCGCTGCCAGAGTCGCTGTTCGCTGAACGTGAGCCCCGGGAGAGCCAATCTGCGCCCCGCCCCCGTCTGGACCCCGGCACCCAGGCCGCCTGTGGGGCGCACCCGAGCTCGGCATCACCTCCACTCCCCGTGTCCGACACCAACACAAGCACACCACCTGCTCCCCAGTCCGACCGTGGTCTCCCGCTCTGCACCCTCTGCTGGTCTCCGGGAGACGCTGTCTTTCCTGAACACCGTCTCGCAGGGCACCTTCTCCGCCCTGCCTAGACCCCAGCCTCACGCTCGTGCGGGGGGCTTTCCAGCAGCCCCCACCTGGCCTCTGCGCCCATGCTTTCACACGCGACATCAGAACTATGCATCATAGTTCCCCGTGCTGCATCCCAGCCAGGAAACTGGCAGTTCCCGGGGGAAGTCCTTACGGTGGGGCCTGAGGCTTCCCCCCCACTGCAACTCGCCTGGCCCGGCCCCCTCACAGTCTCCCCTCTCTGGTGCTGACTGTTCCCTGTACCTTCCTGGACTAAAATGCAAATATGCAAAATATGCACAGATTTGTAAGGTATGACACTAGGCTTCGAAGGAATTTGGGGTCCACCCCTCAGACTCACTGCCTAGGGGGGGCATCTGAAGGTTGGCGCCTCCTCTCCCCACCATTTCCTCCCTGGTGCAGGCCTCACATGGCCCTGTCTGTCCAAACCCTTCCCCAGACAGTTAAGACACTGGTCCCAGAGGGCTTTGGGACCTGGGACAGCTAGTCACTTTCCCTCTTAATTTCCCCCCTGCGGGCTGAACGAGAGGAAGCATCGGGCTGTAGCACCCACACTTACGGACCACTCAGGTGCCATTCTGAACGCAGCGACTTGAAGCCACTTAGAGCTAAATTGAGTCCTGCCTCTGTCACTTACTCTTGGATCTTGGGTGGGTTACTGAATCTCTTCTACTCTATTTACCTGTCTGAAAAATAACAAAAGCAGCACTCGTCCTGGCGTGTGGACTAATGACACGTAAGCACCAGCCTAGTCTGATATGGTGCATCTCGACAACGTCAGTCTCTTTCCTCGTTAGGTAATTCTAAGTGACAAACCTTTTCCGTTTGTCCCTGTTCATTCTCATGACACATCCCACGAAGGGGCCAGGAGTGGTGCTGCCATTATCCCATGCGGCCAGGGGTGCCCAGGGAGATGGAAAATCTTGCCCGAATCCAATTACTGAGCGACAGAATCGGAACCAGAACCAGGCCCTGCAGTTTTGATCCCACACTGTCACGTTAGCTTTCTCTGTCTCTCCAGAGGTCACCTCCAGAGGTCACCTCTACAATGGGTCGTGCTGTGAACACTGCCCAAAGGAGAGGCCTTGGGGGCAGACTCTGTCCTCGGTATCCCACGGCCAGAAATCCAACGCGGGGCCTGCCCGCCAGCAGCCGGGGACACGGGAGGCGACGCGGTGACCGAATGCAGGGCGGGGGCTCCGCAGATCCGGGCGCTGACTTTTCGGGCTTTGGGTTCTCCCTCCCTGCCAACCAGAAGACGTGCCGGATGGGTCCGCGGCCTTTCAGGCTCCCCCAGGTGGGCAGCGCCCACATCCCCAGCTGCCCCCGGAGGCCGAGCAATCACATTTTAGTATCAGTGCTGTGACGGAAACACGATCAGGCGGATCGCTGGACGTGAAGCCCGACTCTGCCGGAGTCTGACTCTCCAAGCAGCTGCTCCACCTGCGAGACCATCTTGGCTGATGTGACACATACGGTCCCTTGTCACATCATGACCCGATGGACTAGTTAAATGTA
>NW_011889049.1:173207-174183 GCF_000151845.1 Pteropus vampyrus
ACAGACAAGCAGGTGGGGGTCGGGGCCTCGTGCTCACTGCCCGCCCACTCCAGGAACTGTAAGTCACAGCCCAAGTTTAGCACTTGGGTTTCTGAGCCCCTGGGATGGATATTCACTGAGATACTGAGCTGGCTCTTAACGTATGTCAGCTAAACCTGGCAGAAGACTGACTGATGAAATTATTATACTTAGGGATATACACGCCAAGTGAGAGGAAAAGTAGATGCGAATGAATTTCTGATTTACTTCGGAAGATGTAGTTATTTGGCTAGAGATGGGCCAGGTCAAATGCCAGTCGTAATCCACCCACGGTTGAGCTCAGATAAGATCTTACGAAGCCTGGAGGCCACTTGCTGACCGGGGTTGAGACCTGCACTTAGAGTTGCGAGACCGAGGCCCTGTTACTCACTGGTGTGGCCTTCGGCAGGTCACTGGCTGTTGCGAGCCTTAAAGTAGGGACACGGTTCCTAGTGTCTCCCTGACAATCTCAGGAAAATACTGTGAAGACCCAGATGAGACGAGGTCCCAGCATGGTGACGTGTGGGAAGTGGGGGTATGTACAACAGAAGACCCGTTCCTTTCCTTACAGAGCTGGCGGGTTAGCCCCGGGGGTGTCACTGCTTCTTCCCACACTGGTCACGACTCTGGCCATTGCTGAGGGGTGAGGTCCCAAGACAATGTCTTGGGACTGGGTGCTCCAGGAATGACAATGACAACTCATATTTTCTGGTGCTTTACATCTTACAAATCACATTCCACTGAGTCTGTCATCTCTGCCTCAGGAAACTTGCAGGTGGTTATTAAGTCCATTCTAAGGATGAGGAAACTAAGGCTCAGTGTGGCGAGATGGTTTGCTAGGGTGTAACAGCTGCTATGTGTGACAGGGCCTGGAGCTCGGGCATGGCATCCTGTCATCTGTCCCAGAGCTGTGTCAGACACCTGTGCTGTCCACAGGCTGCTCGTCACGGCCCCACCC
>NW_011889049.1:174233-174941 GCF_000151845.1 Pteropus vampyrus
CCACAGCAAGACACCACTGACTGCACGGAAGAAGTCATTGCCTGCAGCACAGCACTGCACGGGGGCTCCCGGGCCTCAGTGAGCTGTAGGCCACCGGGGTCTGCCCGGACCTTCCTCTAAGCCCCAGCAAGAGCCATGGCTTCATACTGGGCGGTGACTGAGATGTCTTGCAGGGAGAGGAGGCTGTGAAGGCCTGGGGCCTCGAAGCTCCTTCCTCACGGCTCCAGGGGAAAGTCTAGGCCCTGGAACATTAAATGCAAAGGTTACCCTCCACCATGTGGCCCTACCTGTTCCTCAAACCTCCTATTCCCCCATGCCATCCAGGATGGGCAGCCCTCCTGTGAACGGTGCCAGGCTCCAGCTCGGCTCCGTGCCTCTGCGTGTGCAGCCGCCTCTCTTTGGACTGTCCCTCTCTCTGCTCTCACTGGCAAACTTCTATCGACCCTTTAAGACCCAGGCCAGGCAGGCCCACTCCAGAGGCTTTCCCGATAGGGCCGCACGCCAGGCCTCCTCTGTACTTCCCTTGTGACAGCACCTGCCACACTGTCCTGTCAAGCCTCTCTTCCCCACCTGACCGAGCTCCATGATGCAGAAGGCATGCATGACTCGACCGTGTGTGCCGGTGCACAGCCCACAACGGAGGCTCAGGAAATGTCTGTTCATTCGCTCATCGGATAAGCATCAGTGAGCGAGGCACTGGGGACACAG
>NW_011889049.1:178326-180232 GCF_000151845.1 Pteropus vampyrus
TGGAAAAACTGGGAAAACATTTATCCCCCAAGACAGTCAAATCTAGAAATGTACCAACGATGTCATTACAAGCAAACCAGCTAAGAAACCGATATGCCACCGCCTTCCGAGAGGCTGATGGAAGTCAGCGCGTTTTTAATTCACACCATGTGGATTTCCACCCAGCTACCAGGTTTTTCTTTTTTCTTTTTTTAAGAGTCCCAACAGATAAAAATAAAGCAGAATATACTGGATGTCTCGGAGTGAGGCCCTGGCACACCTAGGTGAACCCTGAGAACTAATCAGTTTGAAATTCACTGCATTCAGCCTCAAAACTGTACACAAGGGCGCCTCCGACTGCCCGCTGCCCCGCCTCCCACGCCAGCCTCGCCGTGGCTCCGAGGCGTTCCCGCACCCACTCCGGTGCCTGAGGCCTGTAAAGGAAGTCGCGCTCCCACACTGGGCCTGGCTACACCAGGTCAGAACCTTTACCTTCCAGGTCGAGAGGGTTCTGGCTGGAACACTCCCGCCATGGGCAGAGAGCTCTGTGGTGCACCCCCGACCTCTGAGATAAGCATCAGCACCTCATTCTACAGACAGGAAACAGCCTTGGAGGAAGTCTGCCCAAGGTCTGCAACCGTTGGCGGCTCCTGACTTGTGCCCTGTGAGTGACCTTCACGTGAGTGTCTAGCGGGACAACTGCTGTCCCAGGCATCCAGCCCTGCCATGGAAGTCCGGGCGCGGGGACTCACGTGCTCCAGTGCCCCCTCCCCACCACGGGGGCTCTGGGCCTCCAGGAGAGGGCTGAAGATTCTGGGGAGAGGGGCTCCGTCCTTCAGCTCTGGGTACAGTGGGCCTGTCAGAGCGGCCCGGGGCCCCGGACCCCGGGGGGCTGTGAGGAAGGCCTAACATATGCTGGGCAGGGGGTTTCCTGGGCCCTCCCTTCCAGACACGTTCAGGCTGTCACATGAAGCTTGGCCAGCTCTCCCTGTCACTCCTGGTGACCTACTGGGAGTACCTATGACTCTGCCACGATTGGGGGTTGGCGGATCGTCTGATTTGGAGTTTCTTGGGGTCTTAACAGGAGCTGAGATGTGAATCTTGTTTTGGTCTGGGGTCTCCCCACTCTTCCTGAGTTGCCAGTCAGAGAAGTGAGGCTGTGGGAGACAGTGGAAGGACACGTGGCCGCAGAGCAGGAGCAGCGCAGAGGCTCGTCACGTGGGCAAGCTGGCCCGCCACTGGGAAGGCCTGACGGGGCTGCGCCGGGGACAACCAAACGGGAAAAAAATGGACACGTCACACTCGCTCAGGCCTCCTGGGCACTGGCCTGCTCGGTCCTCAGGCTTCGTCTTCAAGCTGCACCCCACTCCTAGGCCCCAGGGAGAACCCTTGAGGAAGGAGTGGGTGTGCCAAACCCGGGCCCCCTGGGACGGTGGGAGGAGGCGTGGTGTGGCCGCAGCTCTGCCTGACTCGCTGTGTGACTCTGGGTCTCAGTTCTGTTGTCTGCAAAATGTAGTGCTTCAGGATGCCCGAGGCCCCGTCCCCAACTACCTTCTTCCGCCCCAGAAGACGCTTTAGAGGAGGAAGACTTCCTCAGGAATTCCCTCCCATGGCGTGGTGGGATCCCACCAGCTCGGGGCCTCGGTTCGGGTGCCACTAGGGCCCTGCCCTCCCGGAACAACGGAACAACGGGAGACAGTGACGCGATGATGGGAAGCGTTCAGGGAACCTGAAGCCACTTACTGGGAGGACACTGGATCCAAGGACAAAGCGTGGAGCGGGGTGGGGGGGCGGCCCGAGGGAAATGCGCTTTATTTACCAGCAGCCTACAGGTACGAGGTGTCTTCCCCAAGTCCTGTGTCAGGTGACCCTTCAACAATCGCGTCACGGATGGAGTGGCTTGTTCAGGGTCACACTGCTCATCAGC
>NW_011889049.1:182517-187362 GCF_000151845.1 Pteropus vampyrus
TCTGAGCCACTACAGCTCGTCGCCATCACAGCCCTGCAAACCTGCGCTGTGCTGTCTGCCTCAGAAGCCCAGCCCAGGCTTGGGTGAGAAAGTCTGGATTTTATTGTCATCACTATAATCGCCATCCCAGTCTGAGTTCCCAGCGAAGCGTGTGCACCGCCCTTGGCCACCAACCTCATCACGCAGCACCCAAAAACCCAGAAAAGCCAGGCCGCACGGTCTGTGAACCAAGCTCTGTGAATGGCAGGGGCCAGCACTCCACACAGACAGCTGCGGCCACAGGGAGCTGTGGCCCCTCCCCACCGACGGGACACGTGGAGTCAGCGTCCTTCTCCTGTGCTCAGAAGAGGGCCAGGGTTAGGAGGTGGACAGCTCCGCCCTGTCCCCAGACAACCTCCAGATGGCAGTTCCTATAGGAAAAGCCCCAATAACCCAGCGACGGACTTTCCCTGTCGACTAGGATAATCCTTGAACCCAGGGCCTGTGGGTCCCGAGAGAACCCGAAGCCAGTCCTGCACTCCAGTCCCCACCCCGGGAATTGAAGACGCCAGCCTCCATGACGGTTCAATCAATCAATCAATCAGTCAATCAACCAACCTACCTAGTGACGTATCTGGCTAAACTGGCATTAGGTTGAGCCTGAAGCTGAAGAACGAGCATCCCAAACTCACTGCTGTAAGACAGATTCTGTGGGCCCCAAGGAGCCATGTCAGAAAACCAGACCTTCCGAGGGTCAGATGCCGGTCTCTTCTGTGTAGAAGCTGGGCAGCAACAACATCGGTGCCTGTTCTCTCCAGAACACGTTAAAAATCCTGGCACCAGAGCGGCTCCGCCAGGTTAGAGGCGGGAAGGGACAGACAGACACAGCCACGGCCCCTGCCCGTCAGCACACAGGTGCGCTACCTGTGCGAAGGGGTGAATTCTGGGTTTAAATGTCCGCTAATTCTCTGGCTGCAGAGTCACAGGGAAGTCACTGCTCTCTCTGGGCCGTGGAGTCCCACCCAGTGACGCTGTCTGGGGACCTGAGTCTCGGGCCACGGTGGGACTCGGGCAGGACAAGGGGGCGTGGAAGCTGTGCAGCACTGTCCTTGGCATCTGCGATGGTCTTACAGCTGTTTCCAGGTTCGTATCTAAGTAGCTCGTGCCTGGCAGGGTTGGGAGACCCCGGAGGCGGCCACACTAGAGTCCCCCAACACACAAGGAGGGGGCAGGAGGAAACGTCCGGTAAGACCCATCCTGCAGAAACCCCAAGCTCAGAAAAGACCGCCATGCCATCCGAAGGCGCCAGCCCCAGATGCCCTGCAGAACGCGACATGCCATGAGGCGGGGGGTGGGGGGCACCGCAGGGGAGCGAGTGCGAGGTGCCAGGCACCACGCCTGGCCCTTGAGTCCTCGCTGCACCTCTGAAGTGGGACTATGGCCCATTTTACAAAGACGGACCCTGCAGCTTACAGAAGAAAACCACGTTCAACAGGACCAGAAGGGAGACAGCCAACCTTAGACTGGCACCCTTGGCACACGCCCGGCAGCGCACGCCAAGCGCTTCACAGACACTCCAGGTCCCATCTTCATAACCACCCCACGGAGCAGGCTTTACTGTCCCGAGGCCACCGGTGGCAGAGCAAAGAGTCAGTACAGGATCTAGGTGCCCCCAAACAAATGCTTTTTTTACTACAGCAAATTGCCTCCCACCGAGGCAGAGGAGGATGGAATTTCTCGGTACAGAGGGTATTTAATAGAAAACATCAGTTAGCTGGCAGCGA
Source organism: Pteropus vampyrus (assembly GCF_000151845.1). NCBI lineage: Eukaryota > Metazoa > Chordata > Mammalia > Chiroptera > Pteropodidae > Pteropus > Pteropus vampyrus. The sequence goes on from NW_011889049.1 coordinate 184,281, forward strand.
GAGGCCTTTTGCGACAGCTGGTGGGCGGGGATGGGTGGCGGGGTGGCTGCCTGTGCCTGGCGCGGGTGCTGAAAGCTGAGCCGCAGATCAGTGTGGCCCAGGCATACCCCGGAGTCGCACACCGCAGGGACCAGGAACCGATTCTGTGGACGAACCCCGCAAACATAACGTCGAGGGAAAGAAATCACACACGAAGGCACGCACAGTGTGATGCGCACACACAACGAAGTTCACACACAGGCAAAGTCGCTGTTGCCACGGACGCTGACACCCTGGTTGTCCCGTGGGGAGGAGGAGGGGTATGGGCTCCGTCAAGACTTGGCAGGGCCGGGCACACGTGTGTAAAAGCTTCTCCAGCTGCATAGCTCAGACTTGTGCACGTACTGTCGGCAGGTCATGCCTCGGGCGAAGAAAAGGCATACTTCTCAAGGGGCCCAGGCCTCCCGTCCCCCCGACTCGAGGTTTCGCCCATAGAAGCAGATCAGGCCACAGCCGACAAACCCTGACGGGCAACTGTGACCGACTCATGATGAAAGTTTCAAATCGGGCCACTCGCGCATCGTGACACCCCCAAAACTAGTTGGTGTCCCCCACCCCACACCAAGACATCTGTCCAGACCGAGTCACTACCTTACACCGACAAGTTACTTCCTCAGAATGGGTGACAGGTTTCTTATGTGAAAATACGGTGGATTAACTGATTTCCTTGCAATTCATGGTGAATTTAATAAAGTAATTAGTAGTTTTTACTTAATTTAAATAGCTGCTTTGGGAGTGGCGGCTGTCTGATTCGATCAGAGCCAGCTTTGCCCCTCAGTGTATTTGCACGTGCACCTAAAGTGAAGCTTGGAGCCCACATCCTGGGGTGGTGCCGGGGTTCACCTTAGACTCGGCTCACTTCACCAGGAGGCTCAGGCTCTCGAGAGGAAAGGAGACAGTGTAAGCAGCACCTGTTTGGTGCCTACATCGTTCCAGGCCCGGTGTGGGTCACTGCGCACGGCTGTGGGTGAGCAGCCTCCCCGCACGCACCCCAAGTTCACGGCAGCAAAGCCACACCCCCCCGGGACTCTCCACAGCAGGAAAGCATGTGACGAGTTTCTGTTTTGTACAAGAACTATGGGATGCCCACTCAAAACATGTTCTTCACCTACTTAAAAAAAATACCGCCGAGGTTTAAATCGGGTCCCGAAGCTGCAGTATATCGGGCCAGTAGACTTAAAAGCCACCTTCCTCCAGGTTCTCAGTACCATGTCTCCCCACTTTCCACCCCGATTCTGGCAGCAGCAACAATGATAGTAACAATACTCTCAATACTAATACTGGGTGACTGACGTGTCAAGCAGTTTGCTAAACATTTCACATTCTAGCTCATTTAAACGTAAAATTAACCGTCTATCACCCATTTTATAGATAAGGAAATCGAGGCACAGAAAAATGAAGTAACTTGTCCAAGGGTTCCTCAGCTAGAACGTGGGAGAAGCAGGCTGTGAGCCCCGCAGCGTGACCCTAGGCCCGGCCTTAGGCACCGGGCTCTGTGAGGTGAGACCTCTAGCACAGTGTGGGCCACATCTGCGGCCACCGAGACACCCACGGCCCGGAAAGCCTCTGTCCTCCGTTCCCCCGCCGAGGCGAACACTGCAAATTTCCAACACGGACCACACACGTTTGCTTCTTTGCTTTAACTGCCCTGCTTAGAAACGTTGGTACCCCCACCCCACTGTCCACTCCGAGCCCACGCGCCCGGGCTCCCAGGTCTCTGGGGCCTTTCTCTGCGCCGTCCCCCCCGCCAGCTCCAGCCTCCTCCCCACCTGTGCCGGGCGCCAGGAACACTGCCTGTAGCGTCCCCTTTCCCAGCACACGCCAAGCTTGGCGCCCCGTGCCTTGCACGTGCTGGTCCCTTGTCCCGGGAGGCACGGTCCCACCTCTGCCTAGTGAAGCCTGCGCCCTTCAAATGGCACCGCCCCCTCGAAGCTTCCCTTAGCAGCCCCCTTTCCCTTTCTGTGTGCCCCGAACACCCTGCTCACACCTTATCAGAGCGCTGAGCACGGGACTTTACCATCGGCAGGTTATGAATGCGTTTACCCCGAAATACTAAGTGCCCCGAGGGACAGACTCATCTATCCATTTCTTATACAATCCGCCCACCAGTTTCTTGCACTCAGTAAATATTTAGGAAAAGTCCGTTAAACACACAAATAACAATACAAGAATAAACTGTCGTTTGCTCCCTCCCACTGGCCAGTCTGTGCTCTAGGTGGACAGCTTGAGAACACCGCAGAGCAAATCTGTCTCCCAGAAATGGCGGAAGACGTAAACGTCACTTTCTCCTCCTTGAAATCGTTACTCTCCCTTCAAACCCAGAATCGGGCAGCTGCTCTGTGCGAACCCATGTAAGGTCAGCTCGATGCGGCCGCGGGGCGAGGATACGCCGGGAGCCTGAGCCCTGCTTACCTCCCTCCTGGGAATTCATGATGTTCAAGGCAAACAGCATGGCGTTGGAGAACGTGGTCGCCTCTTCCTTACTCGCGAAGTTTAAGCCGTACACCTGGCGGGCATCTCGCCACTGGTGGAAGGTCGGTGTTGCCTGATTGTACTTCAGCCCTTTCACGATTGAATAATTGATCACAACCTGGAGGAGAAAGGAGAGAAATCCGTGTAAATAAATAAAAGGTAAGCGAGCTGGCGAGAGCTGCTATGCGGCAAGGAAGGGTATTGCGCCCCCTGGGGCCAGCGGAGGACGGAGGGATGGGGGGGCAGCGGGGAGGGTCACAGGAAGGGGAGAGCACACCCAGGCCGCTTCTCAACATGATCGAAGAATAGTGAGGGTTCGAAAACCAGCTACTTCATTTAACTGATAATGCTGTGTAGTCACAGCCTCCAGATAAGACCTGAGTTAGGAGTCCGGGTCCCTTGGGCCCTGTCCTGGCCCTGCCACCCAGCTGTGTCACCCAAGGGGATCACTGCACCTTTCTGGGGCTCAGTTTCTCCAATTATAAAATGGGGATGAAAATCCTGGCTCTCCTGACCTCACAGGTCACTGCCCAGGTCACCCTGTGATGCACGTGTCACTGAGACTTCTAGA
>NW_011889049.1:187412-198779 GCF_000151845.1 Pteropus vampyrus
GGCCGCTTCTCAACATGATCGAAGAATAGTGAGGGTTCGAAAACCAGCTACTTCATTTAACTGATAATGCTGTGTAGTCACAGCCTCCAGATAAGACCTGAGTGAGGAGTCCGGGTCCCTTGGGCCCTGTCCTGGCCCTGCCACCCAGCTGTGTCACCCAAGGGGATCACTGCACCTTTCTGGGGCTCAGTTTCTCCAATTATAAAATGGGGATGAAAATCCTGGCTCTCCTGACCTCACAGGTCACTGCCCAGGTCACCCTGTGATGCACGTGTCACTGAGACTTCTAGAAATGAAGATCCTTTGGGCAACAGTCTCCAAATTCCTACTCCTGCCTCCGAGGGCCCTCGCACAGGGTCTGCTATTTACAATGCGTCAACGAGTGGGTGATTAGTTAGAGCAGGAGCCCCCAACGCCTGGGCCCGGACTGGTACCCGTCTGTGGCCTGCCAGGAGCCAGGCCGCACAGCCAGAGGTGAGCGGTGGGCAAGCGAATGAAGCTTCATCTGTATCTGCAGCCGCTCCCCAGCGCTGGCATCACCGCCTCAGCTCCACCTCAGATCATCAGGCAGTAGATTCTCACAGGAGCACCGGTCCCCAGTGCCAGAAAGGTTGGGGACCGCTGAGTTAAATGATAACTCAGAAAAGTCACAGTGTGCCGCACAAATACACAGCATTATTAATACCTTTGTTATTAGTCAATCAAGAAATAGCAACTGGCTGCCGGAAGCAGCGCCTGGCCCAGCAGGGAAGCTTTGGGGAGAAGACGGGAGAGTCCGGGCGTCCGGGTGCTTACATGCAGTCAGGAGTCCGACCAGTCCGTCTGACCTCTGAACGCCTCTTTCGGAAGCCTAACGGAGGACTAGTTCTAAGGTCTTTAAGACTTTATTTAGCAAGTGGGTCTCAGTGAAAGCGTGGGAGGTCTAGAGCCGTCACTCTGTGTCCCTAAGCCCTCGGCTCAGAGTCACATGATCTACCATCACAGGCCTCATTAGTCATTAGTTTCCTTATCTGCCAAGTGGGGAAGAATGTGACATGAACGTGGCATGGCACCCCCCATGGTGTGCCGTGAGGATTAAATTCTGCATGGAACTCTGGCGCAGGGCAGGCTGTCAGCGTTAACTGCGGAACCAGAGATGGGTGTACGCGAGCAGAGCGGGGACGGCCTGCTGCTCGTGGCGCTTTAGCGGAAGTACGAGATGACTTCTCAGATCTCCCTTGGCTTTGAGCTGGTTTTGCAATCTGAACTTGGAGATAACTCCGTCTACTGTGCCCTGGTCAGGAAGGTGAGCTCAGGGAGAGATTCGGAGGTGCAAAGGGATGTGGCCAAGACCGCCGGCTGGTGGGCTGCGGCACTAAGCTGAGCACCCATGTTACTGAGTTTATAAATATTTAATTCTTTTTGACTGCTACACAACATTCCATTTTTTGATATATCACAAATAACTTATCCATTCTCCTGCTGATAGATACTTGTATAGTTTCTAGCTGTTGGTTATTATGAATAAAACTGTTATATTTTCATGCATGTCTTTTAGTGGACACAGGTACTCATTTCTCTTGGGTATGAACCAGGAGTGGGTTATGGAATAGGTGTGTACTCAGTTTTAGTAGGTCCTGTCAAACCATTTTTCAAAGTGGTCTTATCAATTTATACTTCCGGCTGATGTCAGCATCATGGAGGAGTGAGAAGGTCCCTTTGTAGCTCCCCTTAAATTTACAAGTTGGGCATCTATAACCCAGCAAAGCTTAACACACGAGAATGCATGAGAGACCCACAGATGGGAACATCCGAAGGTGGGTGTATCAGAACGCGTGGGGGAGGTGGGACGGGGGAAGGGCGGGGATGGTGTCTATAGTGTAGTGGCTGCTGAGGCCCCAGCTAACATGGCAGTAGTGGAGTTGGGGTACAGCCCCACACTATGGCCCCGTGGAGGGTAAGAGGGGCAGAATAGCGTTGGTGTCGAGAAGCTGGCTCCGCCCCTTCCATTGTTATGGAACCGGTAGCCACGGTGACATGCGTCTAATAGCACAGTGGTGCCAGGGAGCCACAGGGCCATTAGTAACAAGATAGCGCTCCTGGCCTAAAGACCTGGCTTCCCCCACACCTGCCACATCCCCCCACTATGGTGGTGGTGCCCTGAGACAGAGGTAGACTGGACATACCTACCACCTGGTCACCTCAGAGTCAACTTCCATGACAATGGCACCCCCCTTGATAAGAAGAAACAAAAATTTGCTCTATAGCACCATCTACTGGGAAACAAAAGACCTGTAATTATCAGCCTGCTGAATTAAGATCAAAACGGTATCTAAACAAGAGTCCACTATCTCGAATGAACAATCTCAAAGTCACAGAAGACCGTGATTTAAATGACAGAATTCTAGACTGCAGCAATAAAGAAACTCGACAAGATACAAGCAAACTCAGAAAGGCAGTTCAATGAGCTCAGGAATAAAACTAATAAACAAGAGACGGAAACCATGAAAAAGATATATGAGATAAGGAATGCATCGTAAAATACTGGAAACAGAGCAGACCAGATGGAAGAGAGAATTGGTGAGCTTGAAAACGGAAATCTAGAAATGATTCAGGTGGAAGAAGAGAACTAGAATTAAGAAAAACGAAGAACTCTACGAGAGTGCTCCGATGCCCTTAGAAGGAGCACGGTAAGGGTGACGGGTGCCCCAGAGCGGGGGGAGAGGGAGCACCGACTCAAACGGATAACTGATGAGACTTCTCAAACCCAGGAAGGAACCAGACATTCGAGCACAAGACGCTAACGGAATACCTAACTACCTCAGTGCAAAATGACCTTTTCTTGAAAACACATTACATTAAACGTGTCAAAAGTTAATGACACAGAAAGAATTCTCAAGGTAGCCAGGCGGGGAAAAAAACAGTAACCTACAGAGAAAACTCCATCAGATCATCGTCAGATTTCTCAGTAGAAACCTAAGAGGCCAGGAGAGCGTAATGATATATTCAAAATACTGAAAGAAAGAAACTTCCAGACAATGCTATATCCACAGTTATCCTTGAGATATGGAGGAGAAATCCAGGCTTTCCCAAACAAACGCTGAGGGCGTTTAAACCAACCCTGCATTACAAGAAATGTTTAAAGGAAGTCTTCTACCGGAAATAAAAAGACGAAAGTATACAAAAATTTTGAGTAAGGTGACAGACGGAAGCAGGAAATTCCAACTCTATTTCTGAATAGAGTATTAAACAATTACAACTAAAGGTTAAAGGGAAAAAAAGCATTAAAAATAGCTCTAACTACTATATTTTGGCGATAATTCTTGTACCGTTATTCTCATGGGGTTATTGGGAGACTGAATTAATAGACATAAAAAGTGGTCCATAAGCCAGAAAGAGACTAAATGTGTAAGATATTCCTATTTGATTATAAAACCAGAAATCACTGTCTCTCTTAAAATGTTTGACCTTTATAATCCAAACTGACTGGAAACAGACCTGTGAAAATTAGCCTTTTCTCCTGAGGTCCACAAAAGTTATTGAGGACCAAGTTTCCTGTCACTTTCTCTAACGCCTTAATTTACGAAGAACCTCCATGTTCTATGTCCCATCCGAGGAGAGACTGTGGGACATGCTCCCAGTGGGAGGCTGTGCTGGTGACTCCTGTCAGACACCAGGGCCTCTCCGAGTTAACGTTGACACGGCCTCCGTGAACTTACACAAGAGACCAGGGCGGACTGCTGCCAGTGCCCCGCACGGGGAAAAGGCCCCCTTCCAAACGAGCCCCAACGGGTGGCTTCCTCTGAGGGAGGCAGCGAGGTACTGAGAACAAGGTGCACGCTTGTTCCGGGAATCCCGTCCTCCAGCCCGTGCCTCTTCCAGCACCGTGCCACCCTCCCGGTGTGCCCTGGGGCAACCGAGAGGCAGGAAGCGAATGAAAAACTGGTCATAATACAAGCGATCGCTCAGGGGACACCATCAAGACCTGAGAACTGTAGCAGGTAACGGTCCTTCTGTAAAGGTGAGTACCAGGCTGCTACAGCCCCCGCCCATGGGCGTTATGAAAATGTATCAGAGGTTCTGGTTGTCGCCATAATTGGGGCCAAGGGTGCAATGTATGGTGTAGTGTACCTCTAAAAGGAGGAGCCAGAACCAAGGAATTGGAAGGACAAGGAAATAGTTTCTAGAAGGTTTTTAGAAAGATCTTCCTACCTGTAGGCTCATCAATAAGGGAGAGGGGTGCCTCTGAAGGTACCCAGAGTCCCTGGTTGGCCAGACTGCCTTTAACCAGGGGTCCTGGAGTAGTAATGTTCCTTTCGCCACAAGAATCTGAAACCTAATAGGGCTATTTTGGTCAAAGCAGAAACCATTCAACAGGCAACACAGAAAACAGTCTTAAGTTTCTGTTCTCTCTTTGCTAATATGCTGATTCCTGCAGACAGCAGCTAACCTGCTGCTCAGCTTAGCGGCTTAACCAACAAAGGACTCCAGAAGATGCCATTTAGGTAGAGTTCTTCACAAATGTTGAAACTACAGACCTGTTAATTTCAGTGCTAAAAATGTCCTCGTCAGTCATGAAGAGGTGGGGGTCGAGCACTGAAATAGCAGGCAAGGTCACTGTGGTTAGGCTACACGACCGCTTTCTCCACGTTTCTATCTTAGTCCATGTCACACCAGACTGTTCTGTCTTAGTTACGCGTACACGACTTACCTTGTATTTGCAGAGGTGCTTACCAGGTACACTCACAAACTATCATATCTGATTTGCCTAGGATGTACGATCAGAGAGGGAAATGATCCTAGATTCTTCAATTCATCTTGGTATTCCTTCTGAAATAAGACTTAGGAGGTTGATGAACCGAAAATCTCTATCGTTACGTTACTTATAGCTATGCAGGCGCAGGATAAAACCAACGTATCCGCGCGACACATTTCCGAAGCTGTTGCACATCCGCTACTTTACTCTAATGTGGCACTGTCGCAGTGAGGTAGGTGGGGTGTGGATCCGTCTCTACGACACAGATGCGAGACTGAAGCTCAGAAAAGACAGTGTGCTCAAGGTCTCACGCCTCAAGAGTCTGAGGACAGAGAGGAAATCTAAACCCAGATTTTCGGACCCCAAACCTTGACCTAATTTTTTTAATCTCTTTTCACTGTGTGCGTGCAGGCGTGCACAGGTGTGTGTGTGTGTGCGTGCGAGTGCCTGGGTGTGACCTGTCGGTGCACACCGCCCCCACGGGTGTGTCCTGTCACCGGGCACTCACCTGCTGGTCCTGAAGCTTGACTCCGACGACTCTGAAGGTGTTGCTGGCGGTGTTGTGGTAGATGTTAATCCGGCTGAACCCCTGCTGGCCAGGTTTGATTGGCACCCACTTCTTACTGGTGTCATCGTAGACCATCACGGAAGCCCGGGCTTGGCAGATACTCTGTTCACTGCAGAGCAAGAAAAGACTTAAGTGTCAGCGTCGGCTACAATGGAGGGAGGCTGGCTTCATCCTCTTCTGAAACAGAGGCCAATGGCTGCTTGACGCAAAGACACTTTCTAACTGCCAGACCTTCCGACCGTCTACGGAAAGGCTGCTCCGCAAGGTGAGTCTTCATTCTCCGGGGACCACGGGGAGTGGAGAGGTTCTGCACCAACACCTTCGGCAGCCTGGAAGGGATGCACAGCTTTCCCTCAGGGGAAAAAGGCGCCTGAATGAGGAAGGAACTGAGACTACAATTTGCCGACGGTCCACAAGGTTCCAGGCACTGCGTCAAATGAGACAACGCGTTAACGCACCTAAGCGTCACGACTCACGAAGTGGCGGTCACCACCCTGGGCGTTTCGTAGATAAATAGAGAGTGGCTCGGAGACTTGGCAAGATTTGCACGAATCCACATAGGTACTCAGTGATTCAATCTGGGATTGCCCACCAATTCTGACTCTAGAGCACGAGATAACATTCTTGCCAACACCCAACGAAATGCTCAATTTATGAAATTATGATAGGGTGGCATCGTGCAAGCTACACAGACAATAACTAGGTGATCTTCTAAAGAACGGAGCGATACAAATGAAAATAAGGAGATGATGCGCCCTACTCTGCTGAAGACATTCATTCACCAAGTGACTTCATCTGTTCAGAATGGGACAGAAGCCCAGGGAAGAAACCAAAAAAGTCCCCGGAGAAGGAGAACAGTCACCCCTAACATCGCGTACAGCTGTTTCCACTGTCTTCGAAAGGAAGACATCTCTCGGTGCCCACGGGCCTCTCCACCTACATAGAAGCCTAATAACCTTGAACATTCATCTCGGTCTCAAGCACATAAGAATCCTCAAATTAAAAAGGTAAGGCGTGGTTGTGACCGGGAGGGTGCACCCACACCTGCGAGGAGTGGCCATCACCCGAGGGGGAGGGGCCACATCGACACAACTGAAGAATTAGAAACAAAAAGTTAAAAGCCTAAGGAACAACATGGGCCCAGTTCATGTAAGCAGAAGTGTGTACAACGGTCATAATGATAAGACCAAGCCACCGGGAAAAATCACATTGTGGTCACTTTACCATATTTAAGGCAGGGAAACAAAGTATTAGAAAAAGATCCCACTCCCCAGCCCTGGTGGTTACTGGGTGACAAAACCGTGGTTATTAGGAGACTGGCCCTCCGGGACTGGAAACTCCACCCACGTGGCGTAGCCTGCGTGTTCCAGGGGGCACAGCCGCCTCAGGACCCAGCTCCCCAGTGACTCCGACGGCGGACAAGCCAGCGTACAGATTAGTGTCATCTTAACGGTAACTCGGGGACAGTGCACACACAGGCCTTCTCACACCTACCCCTCAGCTCACGCGACACGAATCCCTGTGCGCGTTTTACGGTTGTCCAGCCAGTGACCTCACGTGTCAGCGCTGGGTCTCCAGCTGCGCGACCTCCCCAGCTCTACCCTGGGGTTTACAAGTCTAGAGAGTGATTGACGTGAGCTGTCCCAGCCTCGTGCTGAGCGCTCTGTGGACAGACGTATAAGGAGCGAATTATGTGGGTTTTTTGCACGTGTGCAACTGTGCTGTTCCTTTTTTCCCATCATTAATCATTCACTGAACAAATTTTTAAGGGGAAATCCGTGATGAGCAGGGTAGGCATGAGTCCTCCCAGAAGACAGCCACATCGTACCGCGAGGGAAAGAAAAAAATACACCAATGGCACTTTGCTTTGCTTTGTGTTTTTGAGCCTGAAATCACGTATCTTTTGAGAGAATATGCTTAGGAGGCATTATCCTTCCCCTAGCTGTCTTTGGGCGAAGGCCCTGTCCTCGTGAAGTTTGCTAGAATCTGACAGGCCTTGGTTTAAATGACAGTTCTATCCCAATATAAACCGACCGGAAACCTGGTTAAGGGCTGGGCTGTGTCACTCAGTGCTGCTGGGACACTTGACTGCTGGGACCCTGGCTTAGGAGTGGGGAGAGATCCTGAGATGCAGCCTGGTGTCAGTTAACAAAACATGGACTTTACTAAGACAGAGGGATCTGAGCGAAACCCCAGCCGCACCACCTGGCATGTGACCACAGGAGCCCTGGAGATGATTCTGGGGCAGCATGTCCAAGAAGGCACAGTGTGGCAGGGCCATGCTTTCTAGAATCCCTGAGTGGCGGCCACTGAAGTGTGCCCTTCAGAACTCCAAGGCCAGTTATGGGAGCAGAGCTGACCAACGGTCCCAGCTGCTACCTCTGGATGGCCACCACGTTTGCAGAGGCCATGCTTTTCTAGGCTGCTCTCCGCCAATGACTGAAATGGCAGGGCTGTGAGGGCCAGCCATTCCTGCCCGACACAGGGCTCTCCCCCGGCCCGGGGCCACCTCATGGCCCGTGCACTGTGGTCTGAGACACTCCTGACTCAGCCCTATGCCTTGACGCACCCCACACTCCCCGCCTGCTCTCGCCCTCCTATGTTTCATGTCGGCCGGGTCCGATTGAATCTCTTATACTCTAATGGACCTCAGGGTCTTGCTGTCTGCTTCTGAAAAGCCCCGAAGCGACACGCCCTGCTACCACGCAGTTTCCCCGAGGGCAGGGGTGTGTCCGTCTCCTTCTCCACGGAGCCCCTAGAACCTGGCACAGGGCGGGTGCCTAGTCAATGCTCACTGCAGACTCTCAGGGCTAAAAAGAAGCTGAGAGGTGGCCTGGTCCACTGCCAAGTCCAGCGCAGCATGCCTTCTCGGCAGCCACATGTGCACTGAGCCTCGGGACGAAAACCCGTGACGGGGAACTTCCTACTCTCCAAAGCAGCCCATTTTATCAATGGCTTTAGTTGTCCTCCTTGTCCTAAGCGACATTCCGCTCACTGCCCTCCGGAGTTACAAAGGTGTTCTGGATAGCCGACGACAGCCCCGTGGACAACTGAAGGGACAGCTTGGTTCTTCCATTCGTTGTTCACATGACAAAGCTACAAGCCCCCCCGCCATCCGTCACTCTCCTCTAATGAGTCCCAGTTTGTCACATTTTCTCTTAGTGTCTGGGTCCTACGATTGGATATGATAATTTCATCTTAGTTGGACAAGCACAGACGCCAATGCGTCAAAAACATTTAGTGACGGAGAGATGAATGTGACAATCACTGCCCTAGGCGAACCCGCAGCTACTCAGGAAATGAGACAAATGCTTACACACCTCACTTGGCCTGGAGGGGTTGGGGGAGCCAGGGGAGACTTTCTGAAGAAAATGCTGTGAGGGCTTAAAAATGAAGAGCTTTCAACCCCAGCGAATTCAGGAAGGGGATGTGGGATTCGAGGGGGAGGCGACCAGCCAGCAGAGGCGGTGGGGGCGGGCCGCGCTGTGCAGAGAACCACAGTGCCACCTGTGCCTCTCACACCTTTCCGGGTTGCTTGGACGGAGGAATAAAGTGCCCACTGTGCACCTGCCCCTACTAGGTGCTCGAACACCGGTAACTATTTTTCTTATTGTAATTACAGCCACAGGTTCCTTCTTCTGTTGTTGTTTTTAACACTTAAGGTTCAAATTGAACTTGCGGTTAACCAAAAAACCTTGTTGTTTTATTACCCCATTCGAATAGTGCTTGTCTGTCTCTGCTTGTTTTATTCCCACTGACAAAACCTAAATGTGAGAAAATACTCATTTATTCTACTTAAGGTGTGTCTTGCTTATTATCGCCTTGGGGTTTTGGTTTAATAAGCTCTTGATTGTTATCTGCATGATCAACTGCCTCCTCAACCTGGATGACACGCGCGCGGACACACATATCCAAAGGCTTCCTAAACTTCATTTGTCTAAATCCATATATCGTGAGGAAAGTAAATTTTTTTTTTAAGAACGTTATTTGTTGAATGACCGAATCACTGAACTATTTTTTAAAAACACGCACATACAAAATTCCTGTTACTAAATTTAAAGTCTGTTCTTGGTTCCTCCCCACCGGCCCCGTTTAGTTCATGTCCGTGCAGACACGGCCGGGGGTCCCTGAACCTCGCGATGCTGGAAACGGAACTACGCTGATTCTCGAGAGGGCGTCGTCTCGGACAGGCTGCTTTTATGTGATCAAAAACACCAGCTGACAAGTGGGGAAAACCAGTCGAAGCACACTGGTTTGTTCTACACGGCGATGAACCGCCAGGCTGATGGGCTGTTCAGGGGGCTCTGAGCAGTTTCCTTGTCTGTCGGAAGTCAATCCAGCCCTTCTGGGAAAGAGCAGGCTCCCGCCCCCAACTCTCTACACGTCCAAGAGGAGTTTGTGGGTTCCTCACAGGCCTATACACACGCCGTCCTCTTTCCTGGAACCGGAATCCCCTTCCAGCCCACAAATGTCTTTCAGGATTTTTCCAGGCGTTTACTACAAAAACCGAAGGACAGGGTGTGAGTTCATAAAGTCAGGGCCAAAGGATGTAAAGCCAAAAAAGGGGACAGAGAGGACCGGGGTGACTGCAAGAGGCTTGTTGGAAATCGTGCGCCCAGGCTTGAGCTTGAAAAAAGGATAGCGTTTAGGCCTATGACAGCCGGCCCCTGCGGCCCGGTGCTCATTTCTGCCTCTCGGCACTGCACTTACCAGTTTGTCCTCCTTCTCGGCATCTGCTTACGTATCTGTCTGGCCCACTCAGCGGTGAGCTCCTTGAAGGCAGGGACCCTGTTGTTTCCCCTTTGTAAACTCAGACCTTTGCATTCTGTGGACACTAATAATTGCACATAGAAGAAATGACTCTCTAACTGTGAATAAATACGTTTATGACTGTGCGCCCACGCGAACATCCCACTTACAGGCTCACTCCATTTATTCTTAGAGAGAGTCGCTGCCAAATGACAGCGTCTGTGACAGACCACCATCCGCGTTCCCCGTCTTGCCACCGCTGGGTGGGCCTACGGTGCAAAGCGAGGCTGCCGAGGGGGCGGGAGACTGGCCTCCGGCAAACATGGGCTGCCTTCCCTGGCCCCTGGAGTGCCAGCCTAGAGGCCTAGAGGCCATGTGATCTGTTGCCTGGATGTCTCACTGGGAGACAGGACCAACACCTGTCCGTCCGTCCGCCCAGCGCTGGCCCAGTGGTCCCGCTCAGCCCGATGCCCTGACGCAGTGGCTCCCTTCGGATGGAGCAACCCATCACTCTCTGATGTGGTCTCCCCAGCAGGTCTGGGACCGCGTGTGCCTGGCACTGAGGGGTCCCGTGGAGGTGTGGCATTCAGTGGTCAAACCAGGGTAGTCCTGGGCAAACGGCGGTGAGTGTCACCGTACTGGGAACACTTCTGTCACTGCCGTAACGATCACAGATGTGAGCTGGCACCTGCTCCCTACTCCTGCTCTCCTTCCCGCTCCATCAGCCGCCTGCCCACGTCCTCGCCACGTCCTCGCCACGTGCTCCCCACTCGCTCTCCACATCCAATCCCCCACTGGAACCCGGCTCTGTCCCTAAGACACACTTAACTCCGAACCAGGCCACCGACCTGCCGCGTCCCAACTCCAACGGGTGCTTTTCGGCTCCCGCGTCGCTCGCTCGCTCTCGTGGCATCGTCACTGCTGACTACATCCTCGTTGGTGTCGACCCCTCCGCCTCGACTCCGTCCTCCCGTCACCCGGTCCCCCACCTCCCTGGCGATTCCTCGTCAGCCTCCTTCACAGGTTTTCTCCTCACGCTTACATCAGGGGTTCTTAAGGCTTAAAGAGTCCAAGTACCCCCTGAATTATTCGCGGGAGTGTACGCGCTTTCTCTGCAGTGGGCCTTCACCGTGTGCCCAGCAGGTCTTTGCTCCAGAATAGAGTTTAGAGCCGCCTTCAGCCTCGGTGTCCCTCAGGGTGAACGACTCAGAATTTCTTCTCTTTTCACTCAACGCCCATGGTTCTCTTTCGTGCCTCAGAAGAATGAGGTAAGGTGTTTACAGTACGAACTCTCGGACCCCTCCTTAGGAGACTC
>NW_011889049.1:200219-201700 GCF_000151845.1 Pteropus vampyrus
CACCTTTCTCTCCCGGGTCTGACGCTGCCCACACCCTGCCCCTTGCAGGTCAGCGGGGAACGGTGGCCTGACTCCACAGCCCGGACAGCGGCACCATGGTCTGGCCAGTCTGACAGCAAAAAACGTGTGGGCCAATGAAAATGAGTTTCTGGTATTGCTCAAGAAATTAAAGAAGAAAGACGACCTCTGCCTAAGATGCTTTCTCCTTCCGACATCCGCAGTTTGCATCTCACCATCTCTCAGAGCTCAGGTCAAGTGCCACGGCCCTTGGCCCTCGGAACGCACCTACTCATTCATTCCCGTTCCCTTGGTAACTTAGAGGAAGGCTGCTGCTAGGCTCTCAGAACGAAAGTGACATGTCTCTGCCTTTGAGGAGACGGCAATTTAGCAGGAAACACAGTTACAAAGTGGACACATCAAAGTGCCACTGTAGGTAAAAATACAGGGTTCTGTGCGAACGGGTAACAAGTTAACGAAACTTTATCATTTTGCTATTTTTCTGGATGAAGGTGCCTAGTATAGCTGGTGCCATCTGTGTGCCTAACGGGTATAGGGTGGAGGCAACAGGCCTGGAGACGGGGTACGCCCCCCCGACGCTCGGTGGCTAACACGTGGAAGAGGCTGGACTCCACATCTTCCCTGCTGCTTCGCTAGGTAATGCATTTTTACCACAGATGACTTATCCCTTTCATTTTGTCCAGATTCACCTGAAAGTAAGCTGCAGACACCATGATACTTCAACCCTATATTCTTTAAAATAAGAACATTCTAATACATAACTGAAATACCATTATTACACTTAAGAGAATCAACAATTTCTCCAATTTCCCCTCAAATGTTTTGAGCTTTGTGGACCCAGGATCCAATTCTGCATTACGTTTGGGCTGTCTACTTACTCTCTTTGAAGTTAGATTGTTAGGCCATTTTTTGTCACTAGTATTGATTTTTTGTGTGTGAAGAGTTCAGGCTAATTGTCTTTCGGCTGTCCCCATTCGGGGCTGTTTCCCCGTGACTAAATTCAGATAAACAGCAAGAATGTGACACAGGTGACAGTGTGTTACTCTGTCACACACACCAGGCAGCACCCATTAGCTGCCTTCTCTTTGAGGGGCAAGATCTCCCCAAAGGAAAGGGACCTTTCCCCCTCAGAAACTAGTGACCATCTATGGGGTAACTTTTTTTTTCTAAATGGGAACAGGCTTGAGACAGGTTTAATGTTATGTTCTAAACATAACATGTTTATTCTGAACTGTTTCGTGCCTGGAAGTTAGGTTTCCGTGATCCCGCCACACAGTCTAGGACATTTGATGTTATCTCAAGAGAAGTCCCAATGTCCTCTTCCCAGGTCCCAGTGTCCCTTCCTACCAGAAGGAGCCACCGTCTCGAACGGGGTGCGCACCAATCCTATGCATGCTTTCTGTAGTACAGTCATGTCACTGAATATTTACAGAAGTGGTTCTCAAGGCTTGTTTTTGTCTTAC
>NW_011889049.1:203155-204890 GCF_000151845.1 Pteropus vampyrus
GTGATTCTAACCTTGACTCTGCAGTTTTGGGCAAGTCCCTTCAAGAAGCTATACAGCTAAGCCTAGCTTCTGAAAACACGAGAGACCCGGCTGCTTCCAATCCCAACTCTGTGAGGTGATACCAGGTGACCTGGAATGAGTAACCTAACTTTGCTGACCCTTGTTTTCTTCTCTATAAAATGGGAATAACAGTATAACACACCGGAGAACGAGGATCAAATGCGACGTCTACGGTATAATTATCATAATGCTTGGCACAGAAGGGTAGCTGTTGGGTGTTTTTCTCCTTTATGGGTTCAGTCGCCTAAGCGAAGCCACTGGACGACACCCGTTCTCAGCTATCTAGTCTGCCCCAGGACACTCGAGGGACACGACATGCTCTCAGGAGAATAACCCAGAATCACGGTGGCGATGTTTCTCAACTGGAGGCACACTGGATTCTTTGGAAGAAAGGAAGAGAGGCTTCGAGGAACTCGCCAAGTGAGTCGGCTACACGAAGCTGGGGAAGGCTAACGGGACATGGCCTGAAGGCCTGTTTGGCTGGAAGCTTCTGGAACTCTCTGACTTGCCTGCGAGGACAAGATGCCAAAGGCAACGCCAGCTGCTCCTAGGGTCTGTCTTCTGAACCCTGTCGCAGAGGCAAAGGCGTGGGCTGGAGGGGCTGTGGGTGGACCCGGGCTGTGAGACTTCTCACATCTTTACACATTCCAGGGCTGCAGGACAGTGGGACAAGCAGTAACTACTGTGCCCAGGCGGCCCATAACTATGACTGCACTGGGGCCTTGGCGCCTTCGCCACCTGAGAGCGAGCGGAACGTCTGCTTTTCTGCCTCTCCCCTGACGTGTCACGTCAGGAAGCTACACTGCGTAGCTACTTTCCACCAGGCGTTTCCAGTATTACGTATCAAAAGTAGTTAATTCCAGCAATTAACAAATAGGTATTGCCAGGCAATGCTTTAGGCACTGAGGATACATCACTGAGCAAAGCAGACAAAAATCCCTCCTTTCTGGGAACTTACATTTTAGGGAGGTGGCGACGGATGACAAATAATAAAAATAACAGAGCAAGCAGTTATATAATACGTGCGAAGGTGATAGGTGCTTCAGAAAAGAAACAAACCACCACGAAGCACAATCAGGACAAGAGGGACAAGGGAAGGGACAGTAATTAGCTGGCTCCCCCAAAAGGGGCAGGCATACGATTCGTTCACATAGCTTCCTGCTGCACGTGCTATCAGCTGGATCCCACTTAGCTCGGCCTGTTCAGCCAGCACTGGCTGGGACCCCACAACACGCCGGCTGGAGCAGCCTATGTATGACTCCCGTGGGCACGCGGCTGCTTGGACCCCGCCTTCCCGTGGTGGTGGGAGACACCGCCGTCCCCCCATCCCCCGCCAGTCAGGTCTGAGTCACTCCCTTCCTTCACACCTACCTTTGATCCATCAGGAAGTCCTGGAGCTACACCTCCAAAGTACCCCTCTCCCCGCAATGCAACCTTCCCCCCACCTACACTGACTGCTCCATCACTGGGCCAAACCACCACTGCTCCTCACCAGGGTGACCGGGACAGCCTACGACAGGCCTTCCTGCCTTCACTGTCACACGACAGACCACTATCCACCCAGGGGCCACAGTGATTCTTCTTAAAACCTCTATTGCATGTCTTTCCCTTTGCTTAAAACCTTCTAGAAGCTTCCCACGACACAATGAATAAAACCTAAAGTCCTACTAGGCTC
>NW_011889049.1:205905-206690 GCF_000151845.1 Pteropus vampyrus
GACAGCCTACGACAGGCCTTCCTGCCTTCACTGTCACACGACAGACCACTATCCACCCAGGGGCCACAGTGATTCTTCTTAAAACCTCTATTGCATGTCTTTCCCTTTGCTTAAAACCTTCTAGAAGCTTCCCACGACACAATGAATAAAACCTAAAGTCCTACTAGGCTCACAAGCTCCATGCAGCTGGCCTGCCCAAGGCTCTGCCCTCTGCCCTCCTTGAGTCATGCGGCTTCTGCTTCTCTGTTCTTCTGACTCCTGAACCCACTTAACTGTTCCTATCTCAGGGCCTTTACACCTGCGTGCCTCGCACCCCACGTTTTCACTTTCAGATTTTGCATGGCTGCCTCTTGTCATCACTCAGGTCTTGAAGTAAACGTCTCCACGATGGCACTGGCCCAGCTGTTCTCAACCACACTGTTTGATTTCGACTTGTTTGCATCTCTCGTTTATGATTTCTCGACTGTGTTCCCTGTGCGATTTCAGGACAAGACTCTCTGGTTCACCCCCGTATCGCTGGCACCTAGTGGCCGCTGGGTGATGCCGACTAGGATGCCCACTTGGTCCCTTTTAAAAATCATCCTGGCCTTCAGAGCTCCACCAGAAATCCCACTTTCTCCTTCAAGTCTTTCCTGATGGCCCCCAACTTCTCAACTCTGTTGCTCTTCCTGTCTACACCTATCCGTGTCTGTGCCATGTGGCACCTATGGCTCGCACGCGTGGCCTCTCCATTTCCGAGGGCGGTCCCCAGCCCCACCTCCGAGCAGAGCCCAGCTCTCGCTCAG
>NW_011889049.1:207236-229047 GCF_000151845.1 Pteropus vampyrus
GGCTTCTGCTTCTCTGTTCTTCTGACTCCTGAACCCACTTAACTGTTCCTATCTCAGGGCCTTTACACCTGCGTGCCTCGCACCCCACGTTTTCACTTTCAGATTTTGCATGGCTGCCTCTTGTCATCACTCAGGTCTCGAAGTAAACGTCTCCACGATGGCACTGGCCCAGCTGTTCTCAACCACACTGTTCGATTTCGACTTGTTTGCATCTCTCGTTTATGATTTCTCGACTGTGTTCCCTGTGCGATTTCAGGACAAGACTCTCTGGTTCACCCCCTCTAGGTATCGCTGGCACCTAGAGTGGCTGCTGGGTGATGCCGACTGGGATGCCCACTTGGTCCCTTTTAAAAATCATCCTGGCCTTCAGAGCTCCACCGGAGATCCCACTTTCTCCTTCAAGTCTTTCCTGACGGCCCCCAACTTCTCAACTCTGTTGCTCTTCCTATCTACACCTATCCGTGTCTGTGCCGTGTGGCACCTATGGCTCGCACGCGTGGCCTCTCCATTTCCGAGGGCGGTCCCCAGCCCCACCTCCGAGCAGAGCCCAGCTCTCGCTCAGTGGGTAAAGGCGGAAGGAAGAGCACAGCATCAAGGCCGTTTCTCTCAAGTTTCTCACGCCTCTGCCTTTGTGTTTTCCTCTGCAAAATGGGAACAATAAAAGCGATATTTGCGACCTTCAGCATCGCTCTAAGAATTAAATGCAGTGACGGCCACTGGAGCGCGCTGTACACTGTCATGCATTCAAGAGAATGCCAGTACCCAGTCCGGTTACTGCACAGAGAATGTGCTCGTTGATGGAGAGCCAGAGCTGGGTCCTTCGTTTACTCACCACAGGCACCGTGGTGACTCAGGGATCTAAGTAAATGCTGATAACTATCAGTGGGAGAAAAACAAAAAGCGTACAGTTTTCTAGCTGTGCTAGAGAGACGGGGCATAAAACCTGGGCTGGGCTTTCGGTGGGCCACGAATTCACTCGCCGAAGACAAGCCCTGCCCCCACTCTGGGCCTCGATCTCCTGATCTGTGTCGCTCGGGGCTGCACCAGCCCAAGTCCAGTCCGGACTTCAAAATCATCACCAACAACGATGCAACTGTTTTTCCTCAAAAGAAATATTGAGGAATACTTAAACAAGATGGACCTTTAAAAAAAAAGATGGCTTTGCTTCTGCAATGCCATTTCCTGCAACGAGTAGTTGACAGGAGAGCCTCAGCTGCCCGGGAGTTTTTCGCAGTGTCATTTACGACTGAAAGTGACTTGGTCTCCATCTGCTCTGCGAGGTAACACACCTTGAAACGAGAAATACTCCACAGCTCCACCCACAAAAGGAAAATCAGCAAAATGATACGGTAGAAAACTGGCTGCGAAGGAGCGGGCATAAAGCCAACCACAAAAACCCAGCGTGTGTCCCCGCGTGGGACCCCGGGGCCTGGAGCGCGCGCAATTCCAGCGGCGTGGCCGAGCGCCTCTCCAACGCCCCCGTCTGCTGACCAGGGATGTCGGGCGAGCTCTGCTTGCTGTCACGTCAATTTAATAGCTCACCGCAAAATGCTTCTAGAGAATCTGAGGAGTGTCCTGGAAAAAATAGTGGATGAGGCTGTTCTGGTTGGTTCCAGCTCAGGTCCCTCCTCAGCCAGCCATGCGACCCTGAGCAAGTGCACACCGTCCTCAGGCTGGGCTCCCTTCCCTTCCTCATCCACCCAATGGGGTCAAAAGAACCAAACAAGAAAATTGGTAAAGCGCACTTTGGAAATTGCGAAGTGCTTTCAAGATGCGGGACTATAATTTTATGTGAAGACGCAAAGCTGTAATGAGTTAATCAAGCAATGCCCCAAATCCCAGAGGATCAAACTCTTGTCCTACCACGTACCAACTCGCACGGAGTCGTAGGTCAGGGGACAGTCATGCCAAAATGTAATGTCACCTTCAGAAAGACCACGCAGCACCGAATGTAGACGGTGCTGCTCGCACACGTGCTAAACGGCAACGGCCCTAGTGACCGACTGATGGCTCTTGAGCTGAGGTCGGGACGCTGCTGTCACAGTCCATGGAGTTTCTATCATAAAAGGAACCTCAGTTCTTTCCCCTTTGCTCAGTATTCAGAGAAAAAAACTTGAATGTTTTGGGCCAGTTTGGGGAGAAGGGTCAGGACCCATCCGCAGCACCTGAGCCGAAGCGCAACCCCTTCGAGAGATCAGAACCCCCGCACCCCGCGGCAGGTGTCTGACTTCTGCGTGCGTGCCTTCGACACAGAAGCCATTAAAGACCACGGGCATCAGGAGACCCGGGCACGTGTACTGGACAGACCGGCAGAGGCAGATGAGCGGGCTCTGTGGTGCCGTTGCTGTGTGACCTTGGGTGAGTCCTCTGCCCTCTGGTCCTTGATCTCCCCATTGGATAATGAGGGGATCAGGGATGATTTCTATGGTCCCTTTGGCTCTGTTATGACTCTGGGTTTCCTCTTGCCATCCCCCTGTCCCCTTTCTGGTCCCCGTACTCACACCGTGGCCATGGCTGAAAGGCAGAGCTCAGGGAACCTGAGGCGACGTCTGTGCTCCCACAGGCTACGGAGATCGGAGGACCACAGACCCTTGGGAGGCAGCAACTTGATTTTTAGACTCAACTTAAAACCAAACAGGAAAAGGAAGCTAAACCAGAGACAAAGGGGAAACAAACCCCAGTTAGAAACTGAAACCAGGGTAGAAAATGGAGAAACGAGGCTCCCAGGGCAGAGCCCCACCAGCGTGGGCGGCCTAGAGCCACCACAGGCCTAAACACCCGGGCTGCAAGCCCCCGGCTTCCTGTGAGGGAGGTGGTGCGGCTGGGGACTGGGGACTGGCCTCGCTGCTAACTCCAGTCCTGTCCTGCTCAGTGCCACATGCCAGGTCCTGGCCCAGCCTTTCTCATCTGTCATAGGAAGTGAAGGGTCAGCGTGATGGCTTCCTACGGCCTTCACGAAAGGCTCCAAGGACTCGGAAGTGTCCTCTCCTCGCTCATCCTCCAGAGAAGACTACCTGATGATGTTTCACTGTTTTACTTCACGTTTTGCTGTGGTAAACATTTTGGTCTTCTGTTGGGGAGACACTTCCCTCTCATGGTGACATTTCAGCCAGCAATTTAGGGCCTGAAAGGAAAGTGTTTGAGGAATGCTCTATAGAAACCTGGCTTTGTCGCTTGTTCATGAAGTGATCCAGGGGCTTCAGTTCTCTTAGGTGTCAAACGGGGCTAATGATCCTTATTTTGGCTGTCTCCACAGGGTCCTCGTGGCGGATAAGTTACATTCCCTATCTTTCATTCAAAATTTCCTGAGAACAGGGTCACACGTTGTGCTAGAAACTAGAGACAAACACTGTCATGAGCAGCTGTGCTTGGCCTTAAAGGTTTCTACGGTTTAGAAAGGAAGAGACCGACGTGTCAAGATGGTGTTATTGAAACGGTGAAAAACAGCTGTACAGAGTTCAGCACAAAAGAAAGATCAGCTCTGACTGACGAGCTGAAAGCATCTTGGATGCTGAAAACGTTCTTTTAAAAGGCTTTCAATGACACGCGCTTCCCTTTCAGTTCCAAGTTAGGTGCAAACCACAACTTTTGACACGTTACGGTTTTCATTTTTAGTTCAAAATATTTTCTATTCTTCCTTGTGATTTCTTCTTTTATCCGTGGATTACTTAGAACTCTTTTGTTTAAGGCCTAAATATTTGGTTGTTTTCCTATATCTGTTACCGGCATTAATTTTTAATTTGATTCTGCTGTGGTCAAAGGACACAGTATATTTTTCCTTTTTTTTCCCCTGGTATAATTCTAGCCTTTTAAATTTTATGTTTTATGGCCCGGCATGTAGTCTATCTTGGTGAACGTATTATGTGCACAAGGAAAGAACATGTATTCTGAAATTAGGTGCAGTGTTCTAAAGATGTCAATTAGGTCAAGTGTTGTTCAGATCTTCTATGTCCTTATGGGTTCGTTGTCGTTGTTTGTTTTTGTGTAATAGTTCTATAAACCAACGAAGGAAAGGTGTAAGGTCCGTGATTGTGGATCTGTCTATTTTTTCTCTTTAATTCTGTCGATTTTTATTTCATGTGTTTTGAAGCTCTTGTTAGGCACATATAGCTTTAGACTATTATATCTTCCTGGTGAATTGACCCTTTGATCAGTGTGCAATGTCCCTCCTTATCACCGGCAGCACTGTTTATTTTATATGATATGAATGTAGGCACACTAGCTTTCTTATGCTAATTGCCTGGTATATCTTTTTCTGTCCACTGTTGGTTTCCTATTGCTGCTGTAACGAACTACCACAAACACTGCCTATAACAACACAAACTAACATCCTAGCTTTGTAAGATAATAGGTCAGAAGTCTGACGTAGACCCTATGGGTCTCCCTGGGCTAGAGTCAAAGTGTTGGAAGCGTGACATTTCCTTCTGGAGGCTCCAGAGGAGAAAACTCTCCTTGCCTTTCCAGCTTCTGTGGGCCACCTGCACTCCCCAGCTCACGGTCCCTTCCTCCGTCTTCAGGGCCAGAAGTACAGCATCGCTATGGCCCTTCTTCCATCCTGATATCTACTTCAGAAAAGGGTCTCTTCTGTTGTCACTTTTTATGGCCATATTTGGAGGGTTTTTTTTTGGGGGGGGCTTTCCCCCATCTTTATTGAAGTATAATTGCCAAACACCGTGTATATTTAAGGCATATGACTTGATATTTTGATATGTGTATACATTTTGAAATAATCACCACAATCAAGCTAATTAACATATTAACCATCTCATATAGTTACCATTTTCTTTTCCTTTTTAGGTCCTCCACTTTTAAGGACTTAAGTGATTGGACTGGGCCCGCTGGATGGCTGCCCCACCTCAAAGCCCATAACTTTAATCTCGTCTGCAAAGGTTCCCTTTGTCACGTAAGGTAATACATTAATAGGTTCTGGGGATTAGGGTGGGGTGGTAGCATCACTTTGCCTACTATACATACTTTTATTCTCAACTTGCCTGTACCTTTATATTTAAAGCGTCTCTTGTAGACAACACATGAGATTGAGTCTTGTGTTTTCGTCAGGCCTGACGCTATCTTTTAATTAAAATACTTAGTCCGTTTATATTTTATTGTCATGGTTGGATACAGGTCTACCATTTTGCTACTTGTTTTCTGTCCCATCTGTTTTTGCTTTCCCTGTTCTTCTTTTGTTATATTCTTTTGAGTATACTAAGTATCTTTTAGAATTCCATTTTAACTTCGCTTTGACTTTTTAGCTATACCTCTTTATATTATTTTTAGAGGTCTTTCTAGGTACTACAATATGCATTCCTAACTTTGTGTAGTATACTTAGAATATGGTACCACTTCATGTAAAATGTAAGAACTTTGCAACTGTATAAATTCACTTCTATCCTTTCTGGTAGTCTAATGTATTACATATGCACTATACAATGTTATGTACTGTTTTAAATGGCTATGTATACAATAAAGATATATATA
This sequence comes from Pteropus vampyrus, assembly GCF_000151845.1. Lineage (NCBI taxonomy): Eukaryota > Metazoa > Chordata > Mammalia > Chiroptera > Pteropodidae > Pteropus > Pteropus vampyrus. The sequence continues at coordinate 212,715 of NW_011889049.1, forward strand.
CACATATTTAAATATGTACATACATATTTTAATTATAAAAAAGTCTTTCATGTTTACCCATTGTAATAGCCCGCTGAAATGTGAAAGGGTTAAAGAATAATTAAAACCTGAAACTGGACAAAGGAAGTCTATAACTTAGGCCTAGTTTCTGGAACCCCTAACCACATTCTGGTAATCATGAAACTTGTAACAATGAGCTCATACGCTAACTGCCAATTTTAGCCTGTGTAACCCTGCTTGCTTGCGTGGCATGAAAAATAATCAATTGTATATAAGCTGAAAATTACTGTTTGGCCATCGCCCATGGGAACACTGGCTATTGCCCATGGGAACATAGGCAATCACCCATAGGAACATAACATTCTAACAACAAGCTTTCTGCTTCTGTACTTCCCGCTTGCACACCTGACCAGTGGGTTGACAGGTAGTGAATAGGAGAAAGATGGACCTTTGTGTTTAAGACAGAATGAGGAATGGGATTTGGGGCTTAAAAACCTTGTATCTTGGCAATTCAGGGCTGCTCCTTTGCAAGGACAGCCGTCGGCTAATAAACTGTCTCCTGGTTAAGAGCACTCAAGTTGGGTCTGGTTATTCTGGACACAACACCCATATATTTATCCTTTCTTACATTTATCCTCTTTATTCTTTTCTAAACATCTGAGTTTCCTGGTATAATTTTTCTTCTGTCTGAAAAACTTCCGTCAGCATTCCTTATACATCAGGTCTGCTGGCAATAAATTCTTAGTTTTCTTTTATCTGAAAACATGTTAATTTTACCTATATAATTGAAGATATTTTGTCTAAATAGAGAATTCTGAGATTTTTTTTTTCTTTAAGGACTTTAAAAAAATGTTATTCTACTGCCTTCCAGCATCCATGGTGTCTGATGAGAAATCAGCTTCTGTATATACTGTCACCCTATGTATATACAGTATCATTTTTCTTCTGGTCTCTTAATATTTTGTTTTTCTTTGGTTTCCAGCAGTGTGGCTATGATGGGCGTAAGTGTGGTTTTCTTTACGTTTATCCTGTTAGGAATCTGCTGAGGTTCTTGGATGTGTCAGTTAAAGTCTTTCACCAAATTTGGGAAATGTCTGGTAATTATTTCTTCAAGCGTATTCTTTCGCTCTATTCTCTTTCTCCTTTCCCCTTGGGACTGCAATTACACATACGTGGAACTCCTATTATCCCACAAGTCACCAAGACTGTTAATTTTTCTCAATATTAATTCCCTGGCTTTCAGATTAGATGATTTCTATTGCTCAGTCTCCAAGTCCACTAATTCTTTCTCATAAAGCTGCTGATCTACTTTTAATCTCATCCAGTGTATTTTGAAATTTAATTTCTAATACCAGAATTTCCATTTGGTAAATTTTTTATAATTTCCATTTCTCTGAGATTCTCCATCTATTTGCCCATTTTATTCACCTTTTAAGTCTCTGAGCATACTTATAATAGCAATCTTGAAGAACTTGCCTGCTAATTCCAACTTCAAAGTCGCCTCAAGGTCTACTGACTGCTTTTTCCCCTTAAGTATATAGGTCATAGCTTCTGAATCTTTACTGTCCGCTAACTTATGATTGTATGTTAGACACTGTTGTTATACGCTGCAGAGAGTCTGGGTTTTATTGTTTTCCTGTAACAGTACTGAGTTTATCCTGGCGGGCAGGTAAATTATTAGCAGATCCTTTTGGTGCTGGTGAGCTTGGATTCTTTCTCAAAGTTCTATTTCCATTCTGAATTTAGCCCTAGGGTATGGACCGTAATCAAGGGCACAGTCCTTACACGTGAGGTGTGGCTTATAACAGCAATCTGGGGTGGCTGTTCTGGGGTCTCAACTGAATGCCCAAGGTGCTCGGCAAGGTCTGTTCATTCAGGTAACTGGGCTCTCCAAGATCTGCGCTGCATAACTTTTAGAATCATCGTTCAGCTCTTAGCCCTACCGTGGGCCATCTGTGCTAAGCCTCATGGAGAGTCTCATTCTACACATGCAGAGCCAGCCGGTCCTTAGCTAACAACCCGAAGTGAACCCCTTCTCAGAATTCTGCTATCCTTGTCCCTACTACGAAGCGTCGTCTTCTCTATCTTTGCGCTGCGATGTCCTGCTATTTCAGTAGCCTGAAATCCCAGGATCTGCCTCCTGAGCTCATTAAGATCAGCTTTTAGCTTGCGCTCCACCATCCTGTGCCACGACCAGAAGAGACCCCAGGCACAAAGCCAAAGCCCCTGTGGGCTTCTCGTGTGCGTTTCTTTCCTCAAGGATGAGAGTCCTGTGCTGTCCGTTCAATGCCTAAAACAGCAAGAATTTAATATTTTGTATGAGTTTCAGTATCCTTCATATATTCAGATGCTTTGAATATTTTGTTTGGTTTCATGATTTTTTTTTTTTTTTTTTGTCAACGAAGCAAATCTATTACCATTACTTTCTCATGGCCAGAAGCAGAAGTTGATTATGATTATTAAAGTACCAAAGGTATTCTTTCCTGTTCTGAGCCTTTCCTGAAGATGCTAGCCTCAGTGCAGACGTCCTCACTGTGAGGATGTGCCTGTCGCTTTCCCCTCTCGTTTCCTCGGTCCTCCACACACGTATTCTGTCTGTTCTTGGTTTCAATAAGTGAACTTCTGGGGGTCATTCTTTTAACTCCACCGTCTAGCTTTCATGAGGCACCAAACTAGAATTATGAGGAGGGAATGGAGAAAGATTTCTGGCCAGGGTGTCATGAGGTATGGATTTAGCTCCTGCTTTATTACCGACAGGCTACATATTCTTGGGCATTCATTTCCCCATTCTCGACTCTGGTTTCCTCGTCTGTTCAACGCAAAGACTGGCCATATTAATAACTATGGACTGCACGCACAGCACCGACTCCTAAATCGCAGGGGTCAGGCAATAGAAAATACTGGCAAAACAGAACGGAAACTGTTGACACTTAAAGCGCAATTTAGTAAGAAAGTCCTGTTTTAGTAAGGAAACGTCCTGTTTAAGGTAGTACCATATAATGCGTTACTATGAAGTGAGCTCAGAAGCTAGTACACTGTTTAAGATATAGTAGGTATAAGGTACATGCTGACTGCATGAATAAATATATGAGTGGGATGAATGAATGAAAGGATGAATGAATCAAAGGGAAGGGCTCTAAATCTCACGCAGGATTTTATTTTTATTTTTTATTTTTATTTCTTTACACGAGGCAACCCTTGGTTGACCTCACAGATTGCAAGGACCTTGTCAGCTTACAATCCCTTATCTATCTACCTACCTACCTACCTACCTACCTACCTACCTATCTATCTATCTAATTTTTTTTTCTATCTATCTATCTAATTTTATTTTATGCCTACGGCACCTCACGCAGGATTTTAAATGCTGAGGCATTTGGCTCTGAATTTTGAACACAGTAAATGCTCAATAAACAACTATACTGATGAATTCGAAGAGGTATTTTCCACAGGGAAAACGGTTTTGGTTTGGCGGAGGCCATCCAGCCAACTGTAAGTGTAATGCACATTTGCTTTAGTACAGATGGGACCAAATGATTTGCTTTGACTCTGATTTTGCATGGTTGCCAAAGGTGGCCTCACAACTCTGTTTTAAACAAATGACTCGTCTCTGGGTTTAATGGTCTCACGACGAGACTGAGGTCCCGTGAAAGAAAGAGATCTGCCCAGGGTCTCAAAATAGTGGCTGCAAAACTGAACTGGGAAACCAAGCTTCCTGATGCTCGCTCAGGGCTACTGTCCCCGAAGGAGCAAAATTCTTGAACATTCTTAAGTGACACTGTGTTTGCCAAAGAATAAATAATGGATGCCTCTTTCTTACATACACTGTCTCTTGGGGTCTTCTGACCCTTTGGGTTTTCCGTCTTGCAGGCTCATTGTCTCACAGGCCTTTAAAGAGAAATAAATCCTGCAATTTGAAATTTTAAACTTTTTTTTCCAATGACAAGATGCAAAAAAAAAAAAAAAAAAAAATCATATCAAATCAGACTGGTCTCTTTGAAGATTTTCTTTCTGCTCCGAGCTGCTCTGGGTGACCTACTGCTCTATCAGCCTGGAAGTCAGCCTGGCTTTCATGAGATTCAGGATATGGCTGGAGGAAAAAGTTGTCGAGACGAGTTATGATCATCAGTGCCCACACTGGCCTCAGAGCATTCCAGGAATTCATTGATTCATTCCATAATTCATTCCACTGATTAACCACAAACAGACACGCAGAACACACATCGCTGACTGATTTAGTCTTACTGATCCATCAGGGCAGGACAGAGCAGAAAGTATTAACACTTTGGTTTCTTGCTAGTCGCCCACCCCCAGCCTCAAGCTCCTCCAGCGGGTGTGTGGCACAGAAGGAAGTCAGGACCGGGGTTTACCGTCCCACCTCTTCCTTTCTGACGTGTGCTCGCCTACGAAAGGGAAGAAGTGTCACCAGTCTGTTCTAGATGAGAGTTCTGGTGAGGATCAAAGGAGTCGATTGGTGAGAAAGGCGCTCTGCAAACCAGAAAGCACCACGCCACAGTGAGAGGTGCATGTAACAAACGTGTTGGGCGCGTGTGCAAAGACATGCACCGTGCTAAACACAAATACCATGGATGCAAAGTTAAAAAACATATAGTCCCTGCACTCAAGAGGACAATCAGACATAACACAGTGTGGCGAGTACGATGGTGGGGAAGCTCAGGGTGACATGGGAGCGCAGGAGGGTCCCAGTCCGGGCAGCTGGAAAAGATGACCGTGAAGAGGTGGCATGAACAGAATATTAGGGAAGGTACCAGAATCTAGAAAATATCCCTCTCTCCCTTTTTTATTTAATTCTCAAATAAATCCACGAAGTGGGCACTAATTTTATTATTACCTCTACTGTATATAAAGCAGTGGCTCCCAATCTGGGTAGGGGAGGGAGGCGTCACTGACACTTCGTGTCACCCAACAGGGATGCTGCGGAACATCCTACGATGCACAGAACAGCCCCTTCACAAATGTCAGTTGTGTCGGGGTCGAGAATGCGGCCCATGGAAAGAAGCAACTGTTCCAAAGGGCCACAGCAAGTCAGCGGCGGGGCTGGCACCTGGAGGAGGTCCCCCGCGACGTGGCACCTGGAGCGGGCTGCCTGGGCTGTGTCCTATACGGGTTGCACGGTCTACCCCGGGTGGCACAAGAAAAGGGCATGAAGGAGCATGGGCGGGGACGCTCCAGTCCTGGCATGCACACTCCCCCGGACTCCGAGCAGGGACACTGAGGACAGGAGAGGAGGGGGAGACAGACCACAGTGAGGGGCGAAGCAGGCGGCGCCCCGACTCAGACTGAACACCCTGCGGCCCCTCCGCAGTGATCTGCATCTGAGAAGGCTTGTGTCACACTCTCAGTCACAACAGCCGCACGCCAGGGAGGTAAAGATAAATATTTTGATCTTCCAAAACCCAGGAGAGGAAACGCTTTACCGCGGTCCCAGAGCTTTGCAGAGAGGCAGGCTCAGGGGCAGACACCCGCTCAGGCGCCTCGCGCCAGCCCTGCACACCTGTCCCACACTCCCTGCAGCCCATGGAGGGGACAGGTCTCTCTGAAAGGGCCTTCCTGTGAGCTAAAGGAGATGACATGTGAACCGGGTGACACGCCGGCACAGCAGCTGCAGGAGGGCGAGCACTCGAAACGTCCTGGTGACCGGGCACCCAGGAGCAGGGAGGCACTGCAAACCCGGGCTCTGCTCCCTGCGCGAGCTCAGGGGTCTGACGTCAGGGGAGTCATCTGGCTTCTCTGCGCATCCCTGGTGACCCTGAGGTCACCTCTAACCGCACCCCACCCTGCTCCAAACACAGTCCGTCCTGAGACTCTGCTTTCCAGAAGCTGAAGATACTGCCTTCTAGTGTTACTGGGAAGGCAGCTCGTATGGCTGGGCTCCTCAGGCTAGGCTGACAGGCAATAGAAGTACTGTCAATGAATTAATTTAAAACGACTGAATCCTTTAAAAAACCTTTGCGCAAGTTTTCTGACTGCTGTTTCGAGCAGTCTTGCTGAGGACTGACTTAACGCCCTCATGCTCACACTTCCCGTAGAATCGCGCACTGACGTGCGCCGGGTGGCACATGTCACAAGGGTGTGGCAGGGTGCTGTGGATCGGGCACTGGGCGGGGAGTCAGGAGACAAACTACACCTGCTCTGGGGTCTCGGGCAAACGACTTAAACGTCAGGGCCTTAGTTTCCTCATCCGTCAAGTGAGGGCCTGGATAAGCCGGCCACCGACCACCCCCAGCGCGGACCCTCCCCCACCACCAGTCTCTCAGGCGGTCTGAGTCCCCGTTTCCTCATTTCTACTCTGCTTATGAAGATCAGGTAAAACAACGAACGGGAAAGACTTGAAAAGCAGAACATTCCACCTGTCGGCGAAGCTTGTCGGAGGGGCGGAGCTTAGCGCTTTGCTTTATTGACTCCAAGGGCCATTCGGACTGATGCCACTTTACTCACGCACAGGGAGCTTGAGCAGTGGTTCCGAACTAAGGAATCGCAACTCGCTTTTGTGTCGGGAAAAGTTCTACAGAAAACTGCATTGCAGGTAATTACCATGAGGCACCGACATTTGTACAAGTCACACTTTTCCCCATTACAAAACCAAATCAAAGCGTTGCCTCGAACATTGTTCTCGCTAGTTTCCGTGCAGCACGGTTTCCATACAGGTCTTTCCAGTAGTGAGGCAGACTTACATGGCAGACGTCCTGTAGGTCAGGGGTCCCCAATCCCTGGGCCACGAACTGGTACCTGTCCGTGGCCTGTTAGGAACCGGGCCTCAGCAGGAAGGGAGCGGCGGGCGAGTGAGCAAAGCTGCTTCCCAGCGCCGGCGTCACCGCCTCAGCTCCGCCTCAGATCCTCAGGCGTTAGATTCTCATAGGAGCGCTGGTTCCCTGGGGCCAAAAAGGTTGGGGACCGCTGCTCTAAGTGACACTCATTTCCTGGTTTGGGGGACTTTCCTCAACTTCCACTTAATTTTACCTCAATTTCATCAGTTTGGATCTAGCTAATAACAGAGTTCATGATTTAAAAAAAAAAAAAATTCTATCGTCCCAGTTTGGAATCTATAAACTAATGCATTTGTCATTGACACACGTCACTAAAATCTTTCCATACTAACAGTGGGTGTGTAAATCCGCCAAGCTTTGCCACCTCTGGATGTCCACCCGTCCCGCACTTCAGTAGAAGCTTCTCAAAGTCGTCGGCCTTGGAGGCAGCTGTGACAGTGAGCAGACGCAAGCCCTCGAGGAGTGCGTCAACTCCGGCTCTTCACAAGGCACTTTAGCTGTTGCTTAGTGACGCCCGACTGCCCAACTTCAGCCTCTCTCCTACCTCGCGTTTGCTGCCAGAAACCGTGTCCCTTACCAAGGTCCTGCCACACTGGTTCAGAAGAGACCCGTAAGCCCTGTGGAGAGGACGTCAGGGTGGACACTCCTTGCCTTGTCCGTCTGCAGTGACCACGGCGCTTACGTCCTTTGGGGCACCCGCCTGGCCAGGGTCACTCCCTCCTTCCCCCTCTGGCCCCCTGGCGACCCACGTACAATGCTTCCACAGGGCACAGCCAAAAGGGACGTCTTTCGATGACGTGTACGAGGCCGCTCCACCACCAACCCGAGCAAGCTGGGCAGGGGCTGTGGTGGTCATCTCTGCAGCCCCAGGCCCGGACACAGGACCAGACCGGACAGCTGCTTATGAATGGAGGACTACTGGATGGGGGAGGGCTGACTCGGAAAGCGAAACGGCCTGACCCAAGGACCTAGACAAGTCCCGGCTCCGTCCTTGGGCAGCAGCGGGACCCTAGGTAAATCTCTCCAGCTCTCTACCTTGCATATTTTGTCACCTGTAAGATGCAGTGACTGGTTCTCATTCTGCCGTGGGACTGATGTAGAGACAGTGGAGCTAGAAGCCGTGGGCACACTAGAAAGCTAGTGCAAATGTGAAAAGTTTTTATTTTATTTTATTTTATTTTTAAACTTGAAGATCTAATTGGCTTTATTAAGCAATGCATGAATCTGGTAGCATCTGATCTAGCGAATGGAAGGGAGCTCCCCGGGTTGTTTTTATTTTTAAAAAACCTCTCCTTGCCTGGCATTTGGGATAGCGGCTGCCATTAAAACATCTGCCCTGCAAACACGAAGGATGCTGGGCTGAACCCACGCACTGGCATTTTCCATAGAACCTTAAGCTTAGGAGACACGCATTTTGTGGTACAGAGCAAAGGGCCCTGGCCCAGGAGGCATGAGGCTCGGGCTGATGACCTTGGCTTCCCCAAAAGTCCCAGGAGCCCTACAAGTGAGTCCCCTCTCTGGGGCTCAGTGTCCCTATACACAGAGAGACACTCGGGTAATCTCCAAGCCTCCTGCTGGCTCCTGTCTCCAGGCTGACCAAACTAAGATGGCTTTTCAGTGGTCTCTCTTTTTGCTGCCCCCCACCCCCGTCCTTCCTCAGAGCCCACAGGCCGCTTTGGTGACCTCTCCTCTAGGCAGCAGGCTCACCGCCCCACGACAGCATTCAACACAGCGGCTGGAATTAGGGACTCTTCCGTCATCTCTAGTCCTAGCCTTTCCTCCAATAGCTTCTATTTTAATTAATGCTACCAAAATTTATTTGGCCGGCAATCTGCAAATTTATCTCCTATTCCTCACTGTCTACATCCAAGAACTGATAACCCAGATCAAACCTTAGCACTTCTCACCTGGGCTAATTCTGCAGCTTCTAACTGGCTTCCCTGCCTCCTGTTACGGCTCCTTCAAACCCATCTTCCACATAGTTCCAAGAGTGACCAAGACACGACACAAATCTGATGTCATGTATCCACATCTCGCTCTGGGGAGGAGACCCTGATGGAAACTGCGATGCCAGAAGCTGGTTACCAGCGCTCCGCACACCGCCCTCCCTGTGCGCTCGGCCGGAAGGCAGGCCGACCAGCTGTTACCTCCGGCTGGTGTGAGGCTCAGGTGAGACTGTCCCCCCAGAAGCCTTTCGTGACTCACCCCGCGGGGCCTGTGCGTTGGATGCCCACGCCCGCCCCAGGTTTGCTGTGGCTCCGCTCGGACCCCGCTGTAAGGACTGTGGCCTGTGTCTGGCTCTGTCTGTACCGGGGGCTCTTGGAGGAGCTGCCACGTTTTATCCGTCTGTCCTCCCCAGCGCCTGGCAGACTGCAAGAGTTCCACCTATGCGTGTTCTCCCATGGTCTTTGGCTGAAGCTTTCTGGGCAGTTTTAACATGGGATTCTAGAGCAAGGCATTGGTGGTGGTGGTGGTGCTGTGTGTGTGTGTGTGTGTGTAAGCAAAACCTCTATGCTTAGGAAATGTTGCATGTCACAAAAAATTAAAATATTTAAAGAGAGAGAAAGTAAAATCTCTCCCTCCTGTCCCAGCTCCCTCCAGGGGCAACTACTGGTACTAGTTTCGAGTACACTCTTTCCCAGCCGTCCTACACACATTCAGGCGTGTTTGTGGGGCCCCGACTGCCCCTTCCCTCACAAATGGGTGAGCACCATACCCCCCGTCCTACACCTCAGGTGCACAGGTGGGCTTGGGGATCCACACAACGCCCGAAGTCGCCTGCAATGCTGTGGCTTAAGCATGCTGCACCCATGGCGGGGCTGAGTCCATAACCTGCATTCATTTCTCAAAGGTGCTCCCGGCCTCCGAAGAGAGGCCTCCCCACCGCGGGAAGCTCGCGAGTCGCCGAGCCCAGGGACTGCTGCTGAAGCACCCCTGCTCGGGGGGCTGCAGGAGGCGGCCTCTCCACGGCGCTCTTAGCAGCACCAGAGAAGCGAGGAGCAAGTCACAGAGTATTCGGAAACTTCTGATGTCAGTGCAAGGCTCACACAGAGCGAGGAGCGCCACACGCAGCTGGACATTCTATCTGGCCCGGCGCGTTGAAGTCCATTTGTTAAATGCACCAATGTCATAGAGGTCTCTGGGTTACTTTCTAGTCTCAGTTCATGGGGACTCTGGCGCTGCACTGTCCAATACCATAGCCTCATGCCACTGTGACTAGGAGCACCTGAAATGTGGCCAATCCAAACAGAGAGGTGACGAAGTGGAAAGGACATAGCAGACTTCGTCAACAACTCATTAATAATTTTTACACCGATTACAGGTTGAAATTATAATATTTTGGCTATAGTAGTTTAAATAAATACATTGTTAAAATTAACATTTCTGTGCTTTTTACTTTTCTTACTTAGGGCTATGAAACACTGAAAATTCCACGTGGGGCTTACACTCAAGGTGTATGACGTGTTTCTACTGGACAGAGCACTGAATGTCGCACTACTCACTATTCGACACTGACGTTCCCCATCAGTGACTGATGAATTCCTACGTTCGAAGTGTTCGATTCTTTCTCACAGACACAGAGAATGGGTTGCTGGTTGTGGGAGGGAACTTGGTGAGGGATGAAATGGGTAAAGGGATCAAGAGGTAAAACTTCCAATTATAAAATGAGTAAGTCGTGGGGATGTAAGGTACAGTCAATAAAATCGTACTAACTCTGTATAGACTTTTTGTGGTGATCACTTCACAGTGCATACGAATGTCCAAACACCATGCTGTACGCACGAAACTGACATGGCGCTGTACGCTGATACGTCAATAAAAAAACGTACTGCTCTTAGCAAATCAAAAGCAAAGATTTCAGGGAGGATTTTCTAAGTCAGGTATTATTACTGTCACACAAATAAAAAACAGTTCACCAAAAACACCTGGGAAAATACCCTCAGACAGACAAATGTATTTATGGGGTCTGAGTCCACGGTGAAATCCATTCGGCAATACCCAGTTAAAAATGTCAAATCCGGGATATACGTGTAACACTATTCTCTTTTAAAGACATTTACTAAGTACCTACTGTGTGCTGCGTTCTTCCTATTTATTAGCTTAGAGAGGACTGAAACCTGGAGAGTGGCTCAAGGCCACACGGCTCGTGTCAGGCCAGCTGGACCCCAGGTCTCCGTACCACAGCATGCTCTGTCCATCCCTCTTTGCTAACAGTCCGCCTTTTTATTCACGTTTGCCTCACACTTTATAGTTTACAAAGTGCTTTCAGACACATTATGTCATTTAATTATCCAAAGTACTCCGGGAGTGGACGTAGAGGTTATCAGTCACCATATAAGAGGGGGCATTAAAAGCCTAGCGTGGAGGACCCGCCCTACATCTCATGGCTTGGCAGGGCATGCTATTATACCTAGGAATTCTGAAAATAAAAGCTCAACATCCTTTCAAAAGTATCCTCTTTATTCTTCCTCCTTTTAATTAATACTGATTACTTTCCCGGTCTTGGAGTTAGAACAAGAATAACCACATGCATATTCAATGACACCATTATTTTTAAACACCTATTACCGCACAGTATAGACTCATGCATTATAAACACAGAAACAGCACCATGAATTCATAGCGTGATGTTTTATGGACCAAACAAATTACACACACAGACAGGAAAGGCTGTAAAGAGTTAAATGGAGAAGCACTCGGGAGAAACCTGTCCTCTTGGTCTCTAACGTCCCTGGGAGGCATCTGAGAGGCATCTGACTGTATCTGTTTGACAAGGAAACCCTCTGGTGCGTGGGGGGGCGGGGAGGGGCGGTAAAAGCAGACGAACAGGAAGATCCGCGCAGAGGTTTAATTTCTTGGGAGCGAACTGTGTTCATTGTGTAAGAGTCAGGTTTTGTTTTGCCCAGGTGAGTTTTCTGAGGAGCAGGTGAGCAGCGGCTCCAGCGGCTCCCTGCCCTGATGCTTACAGTCAAAACGGGGAAACACAGAAACGGAAGTCGCCCGAACGTGGCGAAGACGCGGCCTGCGGGCGGACAGACCAGAGAGGGGGCCGGTCCAGCCCGGAGCGGGGAGGCGGCGGGGACAGGGGTAACGACGCGGTGGACCAGGAACGGGAGTGAGAAGGAGTCAGAAGAAGTACAGTAATTTTTAAAATGTGCAAAAACGGAGAGCAAAGAGAAAGCAGAGAAACGAAAGGAGGCTGCGGGAGTCTGCAGCAGGGAGCGAAGTGCCAGTGACAATCGCCCCGTCCCGAGCCATGTGCTGAGTGTCGGTGCCAGAAGCGAGCGCGGCGAGGGACAGAAACCAGCAAGAACAACGCGGTCACCACCTCGGACCCCACGCCACAGGGGACACAGGGGGTGCTGATGCTGACCCCAGGCGGGAAACCGCCTGCCGCCCCGAACTTCCTCGCGTGGGGTTCACTCGACATTTCTGTAAATCTAGTTCTTTTATCCACATTTTGCACCCAAGTCATTAATTTTCAACTCTTCCATTTTACTTCAAGTTCCATTTTAAGAAGGCTGACGAGGACTTTTTTAAATTAGAAAATTGACTGAACTTCATCCTCACCAACAGTGGAAAAGCTAGAAAAGCTGAAATTACGGGGCAGTCGTGGGAGGCATTCTGTTTAAAGTGTTTATCTGCGGGGTCTCTGCCCCACGGTTTCACTTTGAAAAGTTCACTGTTCCTCTTCGTCGCCCTTTTCCCTTCAGGTCTCACGCTTATTTGGTGTCCAGGTTAGGGACGCCATCTTCTCTGAACTGTCAGCGGCAGGACCGGTTCCGGGCCCTGCGGGGGACAGTCCCTGCTCCTGGGTTTGGGAGAGGCAGGACACAGTCGAGAGAACCCAAAGGAAGTCATAAAACTAACCCACAACCCAAACCTGCCACTGCTCTTCTAATCTTTGTGAGTAAACAAAGCCACATTCTTCTGTCTTTACGGCGTCAGGCGCACAGTAAAACCCCATGGCACACGGGGCCCTAAGCTGGAACGAGACAGCTCCCCACCCAGGCTGTGGCCTCTGCTGTGTGTTCAAGGCTCTCGGTGAAGTTCTAGCATTATTGTGTTTGAGCTTTTATTATAAGCAGTTATTAATTAAAACTGGCTTATTGAAAAGTTTAAGGATGCGAAGGGGCAGGCGAAATGCAAACCCAGTCCCCCTCTCCACATTAAGACGGTCACCGATTTGGGACGAAGAGGCCTGGCCATCCAGGCCGTGAGGGCATGAGACAGCGGGGAGGCGGTGGTGGCCCCTCATGCCCGCCGTCTCGGTCCGCTGCCCCTGCGCTGTGACATGGCAGGGCAGGCTACCTCGGCCCCGCAGAGCTGGAAGGCTGTCCTGGGAACAGCATGAGAAGATCCTTTGTCTGAAACCCGTCATGTTTGCTTCGCCCATGCTTAGGAATTCTCTCCACTTGCCGCAACTTTAGATTTTAATGTTTCTTCCTAATTCTATTGGGCATGGCCGATGTGGCGCTTCATTAAACCACAGTGCCTCTGGCTCCCTCAGCGGGTACCCAGGCCCCTTGGGGCTACTTCAGCTCCCCATCCTGGCTTCCCACCCAGGACGGACTTCTGGGCCAGCCTTCCCTCGACACAGGGCGAGCGAGGAAAAGCGACAAACAGCAGTCAGTAGGCTTGAGTTCTGGTCCGTGATGAAGTTCTGACCCTTTCTAGATGTTTCTCCATCTGTAAAAGGGAGTAAATTTCCAACTCGCTGAGTGTGGTGTTAATTAAATAGCCTATTGTAAATAGAGTTCTGGGCACTTAACAGCAACATCAAACAGAAGACATCTCGCTGCATCCCTAAGGTTGAGCTCTGAATGAATAAAGGAAGATTAGAGCTGCTCAGTAATGTCACTTCCTTTCCCGCTGGAAACGCCTCCAGGGACCCTGACACGCCTGCCTCACAAAAGTGAATGCTGTGTCCAACAAAGGGACCCTAGAGGACACCCAGAGAGCTTTTCTTGGTTCTAACATGGCCTTTTACTCTTCTAAAAGCACACCCTGTGCCCTTCACGGACTGTCCCTCGGACACGGTCGTCGGTCCCCGCACCATCCTCCTCTCTTTCTTTGAAATGTGCCGTGTTAGTCAGCGAGGGTGGCTTAGCAACAGAAACTTACTTCCTCACAGTTCCGGAGGCTGGAAGTCCAAGATCAAGGTGTTGGTGGGTTTGCTTTCTCCTGAGGCCTCTCTCCTTGGATTACAGGTGGCTGCCTTTCTGCTGTGTCCTCACGTGGCCTTTTCCCTGTGTGAGCTCCTGGCATCCCTTCCTCTTCTTATAAGGACACCAGTGCTGTTGGATAAGGATCCACCCTTATGATTGCATTTAACCTTAACTTCCTCCTAAGGCCCCATGTCCAAATACAGTCACACTGGGGGTTAGGGCTTTGGCCTACCATTCCGCGGGGTAGAATCTGGTCCAAAACAGTGTCCTAGACCACAGAACTCTGATAACAAACGCCCGACTGACTACAACACTGTGAGTGACAGTCCTGAAGAGGACTGGTATGGTCATCTCCTCAGGAGGAAAAAAATGCTAAAGGTATTAGTCTGCTTTTTATTTATCTTGCACAGTTTTGTATTATTTGGGATTCTTTAGATTGTAAGTGACAGATACTAAGAGGAAAAAAAATAGAATTTATTATTTCGCACAGTGTGACAAAACCCAACCTTGTGGATCAGCCTAACGTAAGCCGGGCTGGACGTCGGCAGCACAGGCTCAGTGATGCCATGCGAATCCGGATTCTTTGGCCGTCACTGAATTCCACCCCCCTCTCTGTTGCCTTCACTTTCAGACAATCCTTCCCCACGTGGTGGAAGGAAGCTACCAATGACAAGGCCTTCATGATCCTGACAGCTCTGGATCCCAGAAAAAAACAGCATCTTTCCTGAGAGCTCTCACCCGAGGCCCATGGAGGACTCCTGGATGGCAGACCTAGCCATAAACCCATCACCACAGCCAGGGGATGGAGTCTTGTCCAGGCCAGGCCTGTGTCGTGTGTCGGCCCAAAGCGAAGGTGAGGAGTCAGGTCTACACGACCCACCTGACCAGGTCGATTACTATGCAGTGGCCTCCAGGTCCCCTTCCTAACCCCCCTCTCCAAACTGGCTGCTGGGCGAACAGTATCTTTCTAGGAATAATGATGCTATTCCAGCAGACAAATAGGTATGCTAAAAAATTACTTAATTGTCTCTCTTTTGAAATATTTCTTGATCATTGTGCAACATCTTACCTATTGGAATGCTCTCAAACTCATATCCGCGTCTTTGCCCAGCTGCTAAAACAAATGACGTTTGAAGCGGCGAAGAACACCCTCACGCATCTCAACACACTCCGTAAGAACCGCACGCACACGCCAAACCGCACACGTTTCTCCCGACAGTCCTGACAAAGAGCTGGACTTCGCCACAGAACATGGAGACCAATTACAACACCAAGAGGGCGATAAGTCAGAAATTCCTTTAAACACACACACACACAGATGGACACGTCCGAGGGAATGAACAGTGTAAAAAAACAAAACAAAGCAACATGCACGCTATTGAATGAGATTCACCATTTTGGAACTGTCCAAAAATTTCTCACTGCCAGGGACATGTCAGAAACAGACACATAAAATGCTTCAGCAGTCCAAACTGGGGTACACACAAGGCAAATGAGAGAAATGCGGTTCCTGATCTTCTAACTGAGAGACTTTATTAAACTCCAAAAACATAACACCCAGCAAAAGCACAGTTTAGAAGGAAAATTCAAGGAAAACAGTGTCATTTCAAAACGATTTCACTGGATGTCAATCATATATCTCAATAAAACTGAAAGAAAAAAAATTCAGTTGTAACATACCAGTTATAGATAGAACCCAGAGACACAGAAGACAAAATTCGTTCATTCATCTAGCGGCTGTTAATTGTCCTTCAAACAGCTGGTGGGGGCCGTGCTAAGACTGAGATAGAAATGAGCTTGGTAAATAACAAAAACGACTTTGAGTTTTACTGTTTCAAAACAGCTTTGCGTATATAATCACACTATTCCTCGCAATGACCCCATTTTACAGACAAGGCAAGTGAGACCCCAAATGATTTGCCCCCCAATTCCACGGCTAATAAGAGCAACAGCCTGAACTCAAATGAGACTTCATTCGGATCTGATACTCTTTTACCCTCTTCCATGGTGTATTTTGCCCTGAAGAGTCTCTTCTTCCCCCATTTCTAATTCCCAGGTTCAGATTACCTTTCCACTGTAGCAGAAAACTGAAAATTAAGTGTTAGTCAACAAAAGCTCCTCTATCAACATGTGGGGAAACTCAGGAGCAAGATTTCTACCTCCGCAAGACATCTCGGAGCCCTCATGCTACAGGGAGCACACGATCTTTCTCAAACAACTGACCACTGACCATGAAGCCTCCGGTATGACTAAGACGGCAGCCCAAAGCAAAGATCCCAGAGTCAGATGGCACTGGGTTCATCACACACTGGGTCCAGCTCTGTGTGATGCGGGATCAGTTATTCAGCCAGTGTAGATGCCTTGCCTTTTTTTTTT
>NW_011889049.1:229097-246590 GCF_000151845.1 Pteropus vampyrus
GCTTTTTATTTATCTTGCACAGTTTTGTATTATTTGGGATTCTTTAGATTGTAAGTGACAGATACTAAGAGGAAAAAAAATAGAATTTATTATTTCGCACAGTGTGACAAAACCCAACCTCGTGGATCAGCCTAACGTAAGCCGGGCTGGACGTCGGCAGCACAGGCTCAGTGATGCCATGCGAATCCGGATTCTTTGGCCGTCACTGAATTCCACCCCCCTCTCTGTTGCCTTCACTTTCAGACAATCCTTCCCCACGTGGTGGAAGGAAGCTACCAATGACAAGGCCTTCATGATCCTGACAGCTCTGGATCCCAGAAAAAAACAGCATCTTTCCTGAGAGCTCTCACCCGAGGCCCATGGAGGACTCCTGGATGGCAGACCTAGCCATAAACCCATCACCACAGCCAGGGGATGGAGTCTTGTCCAGGCCAGGCCTGTGTCGTGTGTCGGCCCAAAGCGAAGGTGAGGAGTCAGGTCTACACGACCCACCTGACCAGGTCGATTACTATGCAGTGGCCTCCAGGTCCCCTTCCTAACCCCCCTCTCCAAACTGGCTGCTGGGCGAACAGTATCTTTCTAGGAATAATGATGCTATTCCAGCAGACAAATAGGTATGCTAAAAAATTACTTAATTGTCTCTCTTTTGAAATATTTCTTGATCATTGTGCAACATCTTACCTATTGGAATGCTCTCAAACTCATATCCGCGTCTTTGCCCAGCTGCTAAAACAAATGACGTTTGAAGCGGCGAAGAACACCCTCACGCATCTCAACACACTCCGTAAGAACCGCACGCACACGCCAAACCGCACACGTTTCTCCCGACAGTCCTGACAAAGAGCTGGACTTCGCCACAGAACATGGAGACCAATTACAACACCAAGAGGGCGATAAGTCAGAAATTCCTTTAAACACACACACACACAGATGGACACGTCCGAGGGAATGAACAGTGTAAAAAAACAAAACAAAGCAACATGCACGCTATTGAATGAGATTCACCATTTTGGAACTGTCCAAAAATTTCTCACTGCCAGGGACATGTCAGAAACAGACACATAAAATGCTTCAGCAGTCCAAACTGGGGTACACACAAGGCAAATGAGAGAAATGCGGTTCCTGATCTTCTAACTGAGAGACTTTATTAAACTCCAAAAACATAACACCCAGCAAAAGCACAGTTTAGAAGGAAAATTCAAGGAAAACAGTGTCATTTCAAAACGATTTCACTGGATGTCAATCATATATCTCAATAAAACTGAAAGAAAAAAAATTCAGTTGTAACATACCAGTTATAGATAGAACCCAGAGACACAGAAGACAAAATTCGTTCATTCATCTAGCGGCTGTTAATTGTCCTTCAAACAGCTGGTGGGGGCCGTGCTAAGACTGAGATAGAAATGAGCTTGGTAAATAACAAAAACGACTTTGAGTTTTACTGTTTCAAAACAGCTTTGCGTATATAATCACACTATTCCTCGCAATGACCCCATTTTACAGACAAGGCAAGTGAGACCCCAAATGATTTGCCCCCCAATTCCACGGCTAATAAGAGCAACAGCCTGAACTCAAATGAGACTTCATTCGGATCTGATACTCTTTTACCCTCTTCCATGGTGTATTTCGCCCTGAAGAGTCTCTTCTTCCCCCATTTCTAATTCCCAGGTTCAGATTACCTTTCCACTGTAGCAGAAAACTGAAAATTAAGTGTTAGTCAACAAAAGCTCCTCTATCAACATGTGGGGAAACTCAGGAGCAAGATTTCTACCTCCGCAAGACATCTCGGAGCCCTCATGCTACAGGGAGCACACGATCTTTCTCAAACAACTGACCACTGACCATGAAGCCTCCGGTATGACTAAGACGGCAGCCCAAAGCAAAGATCCCAGAGTCAGATGGCACTGGGTTCATCACACACTGGGTCCAGCTCTGTGTGATGCGGGATCAGTTATTCAGCCAGTGTAGATGCCTTGCCTTTTTTTTTTAATCTGTGAGAGAGAGATGATATTAACAGCTGCCTCGTAGGATTCTTATGAGGACAGCTTTTATGCACACGAAGTGTTTAGCAGGTTTCAGCGTTTATAGTCAAGGCTCAATGATATTCACTTACTCGACGAAACGTTATATAAAACAGACCTTGTTAGAACACCCAACAGGTTTTGCTATTTCACAAAATTAGGGGCAGAGGCAGCTACGGAATGGCAAAAACCAGCACCGACTCTTCAGTTAGAAGACTCGGATCCAACTTCCAGCTTTCCCAATTAAGCAGATGTGTGACTTTGAGAAAATGATCTAACCCCTCTGCATCCTCCTAGGGCACGTGCCTCTCACGTAAAATGGTAACGAAACGCCTCGCCCACAGACTGCTCTGAAAATCAGAATGATAACAACGGTGCCTGGAGTATGTGCGTACACTGGCCCACGGCTTCTCTTGTTTGTATTTGAATCTAGAAGAATCAGAAAGCTTTCACTGAGACACGTAAGGACTTTTAAAACTTTGCACACATTTTTGCTAGTTCAAACCCTTTTGTGAATTCCTACAGCTTTGAACACCTACCGTCTGGCCCTCGTGGACCCTGCTGCTCACTGGACTCGGTATCTCTCTCAAAATCTCAATTATGCCTCATGCTCAGAAATAAACAGATATCGAAGAGGCAGCAACTGTCCTTTTTCCTGCCATTTCCCCTTCTAGGGCCTACAGCAATGACTGGCATATGGCAGGAATTATAAAAAAATGGTAAAAGAAGTTAATATATAAAAGGTGCTGAGAAGCCATGATGGATCTGATCTAGCTCTGTCAAAGTGTGACAGATGGAAGAAAGATGTAGCAAATATCCTTCCTAGCTTTAAGTAACCCTCGATCTAGCCAAAAAATTAAGATGGAAGAAAATTATTAGATTATGTGTTAATTATCTCAAGAGTTATATGAAAGTTCAGGAAAAACAAAGTCACGTGGGCTAGAGAGGTCAGAAAAGTTTTCCTGGAGGCAGTGTGCCCGGTGCTGGGGGAGAAGCGTTTCCTGGGGAGGAAACAAAACGTCGGAGACGGGGGAGCCACGTGGCAGGCGCGGCTCGGGGGCTGAACCCACGTCTGCGGCGGAGGGAACACTCCTGGGCGCTGAGCTCCGAGCACGCGTGGTCCGGCCAGGGAGGGCTTCACGGTGAGAGGCGGCGAGGAGCTGGGCCGGCAGGGGACACAGCTTTATACGACGACGTGGTCAACGGCCGTCCCCACGGGACTCGGAGACGGTCCTCGCGTGCCCCAGCCTTCTTCGAGGCAAGCTGGACTCAAGTTTCTACTCAGAGCTGCATTCGTCCCAGGGCTCTGATTGTCACGACTGTCCCAAGACCAGGACAGTCTTATCAACTGTAGCAACCGTGTCTCCCTCCGCGCACTGTGTGACGAGTCGGAGGATGGCCGAGGCACAGTGTCTGCCCTGTGGCTCTGGAAGTGCCCAGTCAACTGTGGCGGGAACCTCATCGCTGAGCCAGACACTGCTTTCAATCAGAGTCCGGCTGAAGTCTGGTCGGTAAAAGTACATCCTGCCACCCCGTTCTCCCCATCTCCCCGCCTCCCCCAAGAAGGCTCTAGCTTGACTTCGTACGCAGCTTCCGATCTAGCGCGTATGGTGGGAAAGGAAGAGCGGAGCAGTGTCTGAGCGCCCAGGAGGGGGCCCGGGAAGGGACACCTCTCCTGCCCCGCCTCTCTCCCCTGGCGACCCTGGTGCACACCCGAGACAGGGCTGGGGTCCCCAGGGCCCGCGCAGTGAGGGCGGCTTGTGCTTTCTTTCCCGCTTCCGCCCTGCGCTCAGCGGGTGGAGGGCGGGGAGTCTCGAGGACGCAGGGACATCAGCCCTGGCACCTCGCAGGTTCTGAACCGGTGACTGGGGCGAAAACAATTCCTTGCGCTGTAGACAAATATCACATGAACGCCTGACGGCCAGAGGACCAGCGTGCCGTTACTCAACCCAAGGGGGACCACAAACCGGCACCAGTCTGTAGACCGAATGCTGCCGTCCGCCCAGGCACACGCACGGGACGCACCTGGACTCACGCTGCCTTAGGAGGCGCCGCTGAACTCACAGGCACGCGCGACAGCCCCTTTCACCATCCTGGGCTCCCAACTTTCCAAAGCTCCCACAGGGCCATTATCTTATTCTCTCTGAACCACATCTCTGTAAATAAGATTATTATTTCTATTTCCCAGGGGGACAAGCTAAGTCCTAGTGCAGTTAAGTGACTTATCTAAAGTAGCGCAGTTAGTACCGTTAGAACCTAGGGTGTCCAGGCTCCCAAACTCAGGTTCGTCCCACAAACTCTAGCTGGGAGTGTGCATCAGAATCACCAGTGGAGCCCTGAAAATGCACAAGCCTGGACTGGTTCCGCTTCTGAGTACCTGGACTCGGCAGGTCTGAGGAGCAGCCGCGTGCCTGTGTTTGGATTTTGGCGGGCCCTCCCGGCAGAGAACCATCACGAGGACCCCAAACTTGAAGCTCCTCAGTGGCTTCCCCTGACGTGACGAAACGCCCCAGAACGCATCCTGTCTCATCCACACCAGCGCCTTCCTGTTGCGAGGGCGCTGACCAGAGTCCTCGCATGGGGTTCACTTTGCCGCCCACGACTTGCTCATGCATCGTCCCTGTCAGTGAGGTGCACGGCAGTTCAGCAGACATTCATTTCTCACGCCAGGCTCTGGAAATAAACAGACAGATCTCCGAGAAATGCAGAACCATGGGTACGGGCTGTGGACCAGGTACGTAGGCCCTGGGGAAAATGCCTACACCTGGTAGTGGGCTCTGGCTGTTATTATAACTAGACAGGAAACACAAGAGTCTCAGTTTGTCAACTGCAAGGGACTTAATTAAGCTCAGACTGGTGAATCTGCGTGTCGACCAAGCCAAGATCCAAGATATGAGCTGACCAGTCACACTATGGTTGGTCTGCTGTATAGTAAAAATTTCAACAAACAGGATTATCTTCCAAGGGCTGATTTCTGGCACCCTCAGTATAAACACTCAGGGAGAGAGGGAAGTTCAGAGGTGCTCCATCCTGAGTGTGTCAGGCCTCTTTCTTGGCTTCTTTGCAATTTCTAATCCAAGATTGGATTAGTGCAGGATTTAAATAGTCTAATTAAATGCTTTGCTCCTTGAGGGAAATTAAAGGAATGAATTTACTGAGTATCTACTAAGTGCCAGGCACCTTGTTAGATGCTTCATGTAAGTCATCTCCGTCAACCAACACAGTTACGCTGGGAGGTGGGTAATACCCCCGTTCTACAGAGAGGTGCACTCTAGCACAGAGACTTAATGAACTTGCTCGAGGTAACGAGACTGGTGGAGAATCGAAGGCGCAGCGGGCCCTGCAAAGCACCCAGCAGAGTTTTCCATGAATCCTACATATTCCCTCAAGGTGAAAAGTGTTTACCTCTGCAACGCAGTGAACGTCAGGGCAGAGAGAAGTCACCCATCAGAGGAAAAGACAAAACAGATGCAGGTCACCCCGAGAAGAATAGAGAACTCTCTCCTCCCCAGGTTCTACCAGCCCCGCCCCCACGCCTCAGCTCCCGCTTGCCTCCCAAGGGCCCTTCCTTTTATTTTCATTCACTCAGATCATAGGCTTCTCCAAGACTCTCACCAAGGGACGCCTCCTCCTGAAAGTCCCCCTTCCCTCCCAGAACAGCGAACCGAGTCCTCTTCCCAGCCCACCGCTCCGTACTGTGGTTTACATCTACTAGGTGTTCAGGAAGTGTTTTTGGATGAATGGTTTGCAATTGACAAAAGGCCCCGCTCAGCTCCCGCTGGAGATACCTTTGCAACCATCCTAAATAGCTAGCAAGTGTCACATAGATCCAGGATGGTGTCCCCTTCTGGGGTTCACGCCTCTCACTGAATCCAGTTAAAGTCTTTCTTCTCGGTTTTCTTTTGATTTGTTGTTTTTAACATAAGAGACACCTCCTATGCTACGCAAAGGGGTGGGGAAGGGGCTAAGGGCCGTTCTGGAAAGGAGCACCAGAACTGGTTAAATAGTAAACCGATTCCAAAATATAAAATACAGTCCAACAAGATTTTATAATTTATACACTTCTTTCTTACATATTAACCTCGAAGCAGCCCTTTTCCTATAAGCGAAGAAACTAAGGCCCAGAGGAATAAAGCAACTTACCAAAGTCACAGCTATTAAGTTTACATTGTGCGACTGGAGCCAAATCTTTGGACTCCGATCCACACACTGCCTGAGTAAAACTCAATAATCGTAACACATTTAATAATGGAGGATAGATTGATATTTTTAATTATAACTGCTTTGCCAGCCTAACAGCTAAATTATTTGTTTCCCAAAATAACATTTTGCTTGTGGCTTGTCAGACAAACCGAGGCGGAACTGTCAAGTCAATGACATTTGTCTGTCCTTCCCCCTTGCTGCTCTATTTTAATCTCCTTCAACTCTCCACCCTCTGCCCACTTCCTCCGACCAGGTGCTCCTGGGGACGGGTCTGTAGAGGGCAACATTTTGGAGCTGTCTGTGTCCCTGAGCCTGTTTTCATTGATGTTTCGTGGGTTGAAGTTACCATGGGCAAAGCAACTAACAGGCAGAATCTGGCACACAGTAGGTATGCAACGATTAAGTTCTATACCTTCCCTTCCTGCCCAGCCCGGTTTCCACCTCCTGTTGATCTGAGGCGTATTTTCCACACCACGGTGGGAAGGTCATTGTACCCGATATCTGTTTCTTCGAGGTGTCCCAGGACCCTGGGGAACAAGAGGGACCAAGCTGGCGCTGGACGCCGGGTGGGCACTCCTGCCTTGTGAACTTGAGGTCTTCCCATTTCAATGCTCCAGTGATAGGGTGAGAAAAGGTATAACACTCCCCAGGACTAGACATAAACTCGAATTAATAAAGATAGAGCTAGTTGGAGTCTGAACCTCAACCCTTCTACAACATTTAAAAATCGAATAACAAAACAGACTCAAAGTAGTATCTTCCCACGCTCAGGTGCCGGGTGCGTCCCAACTGTGCGTTTTTCCGTCGTGGAGCTGGTCAACCACCTCCCTTCTGGAAATGAGCCGGGCGAAGTATCACGACTTCTGAGAAACAGTGGTTTCTGATTTAGGTTCCATTCTCACTCAAGGGCTTATGGAGCCAAAAATCTAAAACTCTTCATTCTGGGGACCGTAAGGGAATGTGGTCACCAGCTGGGGTCTGGAGTTAGGAGGAAAGCTAGCGTCCCACGAAGCTGCTCTGGGGTGCCCAGATGGCAATCCTGCGCGCAGAGTAGCGGCTAAGTGTTCACTTAAACTATTATCTCGGTATTCTTCTCATCTAAGCGGTTGGTTTGCTTTTTTAAAAAAGGCAAAAACACAGGTGAGGTGTGTCTGCCACAAAGTCTGCTCCGACAGCTCGCCCGCTGTTAGAACAACACAGACTTGTGGTCAATGGCAGGCAGAAGTCCCTTAACGGCTGGCAAACGCTGGCCGACCTCTCACGCTCTCGGGCCGGGACCCCAAACCCTCACAGCCAGCGGCATGCTCTAGCGTGAGCGCATCTGCAGGGACTCCTTGTGAACTGCGGTGGGGTTCTCTGGCACTCCAGCATCTGGGGTGTGCTGAGGACTTCGCGTTTGTCTCAGGAGGTCGGCTGTCAGCTTTTGGACTTGCCCTCCCGAACTAGCGCACTCAGCGGGCACCGCGGCACCAAAATCGGGCCTGCACTAAGCTAGTCGGATAGCTTGCTTGCATTTCCTTTTCTGTTAAATCCTCGTGAAAATAAATTGTGTCAACCGCTTATCAAGGCCTTACTGTGTGTCAGGCCCTTTTTGGCGCGAAGGAAACAAAGTTAAAAACACAGGATTCACAGAAGTACTCAAGAACTCATAATCCAATAGGGAATAACAGTATACACACGTGTCTGTCAAAATCAGACTTCCTTTTTAAAATGCTCACAGGGCCGAGGTGTGTGGGGAGGCCCTATGCTCGCAGGGCCGGGGTGTGTGGGGAGGCCCTATGCTCGCAGGGCCGGGGTGTGTGCGGGGAGGCCCAAGACGTGCGGCTCAGCGGATGGAGTCACCCCAGCTCCCTGCCCTCCCTCTACGTTCACATATTAAGCATGTCGCACCTGATGAAGTTTACGTTCCCACTTCGTTCTGACAGCGTTATAGATTTTCTTGACAAAAGTTGCTATCCCCATTTTTCAGCAGAGAAAATGGAGCCTAAGAAAAGATCAAGAGACTTGCCCAGTTCACAAAGGCAGGACGTGGCAGAACCAGGATCATAAGCTCGGCTCCCTGATTCTCACCCCAGTATTTCCCTCTCCTGCTCTGAGGCCTCCCAGGACGTGGCCCAGGTTCACCCCGCCATGAACATGGCCCTGGCCCACCCGCCTTCCTGTGCGTGAACTGCTGCTCTGGCTCCCGATTTCTTTCCCGCCTTACTTCCCTCTGCCTTTGCCTCCGACCTCCCATCTCAGTGATAACCTATCTGTTTTCCCCAAGCCAAGGGTACTCAAAGTCTGGGTCCCAGACCTGTGGGATCGGAACATCTGGGGCAGGGGCGGGGTGCCCGCAGTCAGCGTTTCCACGAGCCCTCCAGGTGATTCTGCTGCTCTACAGCTTGAGAACCACCTTGACCTAAGCTAAAAGCTCTGTGGTGCTTTGGTGGTGCCTGGGTTGCCCCACCGTGCTCATCTGGCCCCCACACATACAAACCCTGTGACCAAAGAAGAAAGCAGATGTCTGGCACTGTGTAGCAGTCACAAAATACAGCCATACCCACAGAGTTCCTCAGGGCCAGCTCAGGCAGAAGCCTGAAGCAGGGGCAAGAGACTTCCTTTCTGGCCTGCCTTCTAGAAGGCACCACTTCCTCAGTCAGCAGTGAGTGGTCTGTAACTTGGCCCCTTCCCACCTCATCGGACGCAGCTCCTGGCTCGTGGGCTAAGAGCCCACCACAGCGGGGAGGGCTTTGTTGATACAGGTCCCTCTTCCATTACTATGAAATGCAGCAAAAGGCTCCAAGCTCTGTTCGAGGCAGTGGCTAAAGCTTATTCCACCTAGAATAAACACTGACAATAACATCTGAACTTCACAATCACACTACTTCCTATAATTTACAAAATTCTTCTGGAACTCTCACAAGGATCAGAAAAGTTAATTTTGAAACTGGGATTCGAACCCAGGACCCTTGTTTCATTCCCTAAGAACCAATCTACTGTAGCACGCCAAGTATTAAATAAGTTCCTGTTAGTTATTAACGGAGCTGTTAAGAAACAATAAGTCCTGGTCACTGTCTAACAGCATAGGCCCCATGTCACCAGAGCATATTACCATATGCAAAAAATGTCCTTTTCATAAGCCCAGTTCATTAGAAATAACGCAGGGAAATACTCTCAAACAAAAGATAACTTCCTGGTTAAAAAAAAGCCCCAAGTTTACAGAAGAGGCAGGGGACACCCTTCGTGGCCCTGCTCTTCATGGGAAGCTAATGATCTTCTCATCCGCTCCCTTGGTTTTGATGAAAATGTCTCTAGTTTCCTCTTACAAATAATGACAAGTGCTTATTCTATCATCATTTTAATGTCTAGGAGCCACATTTGGAGGGAACAAACAGGGCCTGTAGAGGTAGAAGTGAGGCCCCCACCCAATCACTTCTTTGCCCATCAATGTGGTATTTATGCTCAGTTCTAAAATACAGAAATTTCATCTGAGAAATGAGAAGCTGTCCGAGTGGGAAACAGACACACACACACGTACTCTCTTCCGTATATTCCAAAGACGTGGAAACAGACACAAGAATGATCGGATGACCCCCTCATTCCACCACCTTTATTTTCATTTCTTAGAAACTGTCTCTGCTGGATCATCCTTCCCACATTCACGCCCAAAGACAGATTCCCAGAGAAGAGATGGAGGAAAGAGAAGGAGTAGGATTCACAAAAGACTAATTTGGAGCATTAATAATTACAGCAGCTGAAAGGCTTACAAAAGCAAAGAAGGACCCTGTTAACAAAACATCATCGGGGCACTTCCCAGAAGACTGCCCAGCCATGAGATCGCTATTGACAATGAGGAACATCAGAGCCAAAAACAAATCTCGGCCGAGCAGACAGACTTGCAGAATTTTTCACCTTGGCCACTACGATGAGCATTTTTAAGAGAGCAGTAGACTCCATGAGTTTGACAAAGGAAGAAAAACAAAAGACAGCAAGAGACTCATTCTGGACAAACAGTTGCTGTTCTGTATTCATAACTCTAAGCCGGCAACGGCAGCTCGAAGGAGGCACAAGGTGGGGTCCCTCGGCGAATTTACACACCACCGAACCAATTATCCATGCTGCATTTGTGCATGCAGTAAACATCCCAGACCTGCACCATCTCTGCACCTCCCACCCCCATGACCGGGATAAACCCCACCAAATGCAGAAAAGATTCCTCTTTTCGTGTGAGAACCAGCCAGAACCTAAGCTGTCATTACACAGCAAAAACCTAGGAGAACAAAAACCCAGCAGCGGACTGATGTAGAAAACCCAGAACATACCTGAATTCTTCAAATGCGAACATGACCTAGTCAGAGACAATTTCCTTAGATTGTCTGGTAGCCTTTCTGGTTTGGGGGACAACCATTTAGTCAGTCAGATGGTCCAAAGTGCAGAAAAAAAGAGGCGGGGTTTCCACACCCCCCCAATATTCTGAAGTAAAAGGCTTTCTGCAGACAGGGGCCTGCAGCCTCCAGCTCCGCCAGCTGCTGACAAGCGGCAGCTAACAGGGGAGGCAGCTAGAAAACCATGTGATCATTCCAGCAAGTCTGATTAATGCAGTGTGTGCTTAGGCTCCAGGCTGGGAGCTGGATTAGTCCAGAGAAAGAAGTGGAACCCCAGGCACGCCTGGGATCCTGGGCAAGTCACGTAATACAGTCCACGTCCAGACCAGAATATTTCGGGGGGCAAAAGCTTAAAGGGAAGAGAATGCGACCTGTTCCACTGCGATCTGCCTGATTACCTCATCGGCCCGTGGCTGCTGTAATAACCAGGTATGACCAATGTGGTCAGTGCACGTAGTGTAGAGTGATACCTGGCTATATTTCACTGAAAATTCTGCTGAATTCTGTATTTTACCCGTCTAATACCAAACATTGCTTCACAAATGCATAAAGTGCTCTAGAATCACAAAAGCCACCTTTTCATGCCCACCCCACCACTCCACCATGAACATCGTGACCTTGCAGGTCGACAGTGACGGGCGATCTCGTTTATTTGACTGTTCATTTACTGAGTGTCTAAAACGTACCAGGCTCTTATCAATTCCTTGAAGTACAAACATTACCATAATAATTTCAGAACAGAAGTTTAAAGACGGAAATGAGATGTCAGCCAAAAAAAAGGAGAAATGTTTACCAGTTTGTAAAGCCCAAGCTGGCACGATTTGGCAAGTGAGCTGAGGGTGTACTCTGAAACTTGCCATTAAGGAAAAATCTTTAGCATCTGGATTGCAAAGCTTCATAAAACAAGGGAGACGGATCTCAAATAAAAACCTGTGAGTCACTCTTGACTTTTTTTCTCTCCTTCACACCACAAACACAGTCAGTCACTAACTCCACCTCGAAATTTAAATCTGACCCTTCCCCACTCCCAGCAGCAGCTCATGCCTTCGGCACCCCGCCCTCAGCATTTCTCATCTGGTCTGCTGCATTAGTAACTGGTCTTCCCCATTCTGTCCCTTCTCTCAAAATGTGCCAGAGCAATTCATTTTTCTAACCCTGATTTCCATGCACCCTGTCTGAACCCTGCATGAGTTCCTCAATGCCCACAGGGTTAAGGACAAACGCCTCAGCCCAGCATATCGAATCTTATTTCTCCAACTCTTCCTTCATTTAAAACTCTTCGTAACCCCCCAAATCCAACCTGGCATCCCTAGTCCCCAAATACTCTGGGACCTCCTTTCTTTGGTCCGTGGACCAACTGGCCCAGCTTATTCCTTGCTCCCCACATGACCTGTACCCTTCCATGTGGCCCACACTGTTCCCTCGGCTGCTCGTCCCCAGGAGCCTGAACTATCCCCAGGACAGTGAGCTGCTCTCCCGCTGCCAACAGCACCGTGTCACACCACCCCGCCTGCCCCATGCATCTCTGTGGTCTTCGCGGGCAGGGTCTGTGTGAGGTTAACTTCTATATTCCCAGGGCCTGGTACAGAGCCCGAGAAAGAGGACTTAGTGACTGAAGGTCTGCTGAGTGAAGCTCCTTTTGCCCCAGCTCCCCATCAGGGAGAAGGCGACCTAGTTTCTGTATGAGGTGCTCTGGGGTGACTGCGCCCCTCTTCTTGTTACCTCTATCTGAAAGAGAAGCGCGAGTCCAGAGCCCGCCTCAAAGAAATGAAATGATATCGGCCAATCGAGGCAGACTGATTAGTGAGGAAGAAATGTGGCCCCTCCGACCACGTGGCAGTTGCCCAGGCCGACCCAGAATGCCCTCCACTATGTTCCCGACGAGCCCCTGCCCGAGACCCCCTAGCTGGCAGAACCACGTGCAACAGAA
Source organism: Pteropus vampyrus (assembly GCF_000151845.1). Classification (NCBI taxonomy): domain Eukaryota; kingdom Metazoa; phylum Chordata; class Mammalia; order Chiroptera; family Pteropodidae; genus Pteropus; species Pteropus vampyrus. The sequence continues at coordinate 241,619 of NW_011889049.1, forward strand.
CACTGGAGTCAGTCACCGAGCAGCCCAGCGAAGCCCCAGCTCTGCCTCTGTGCCCCCCAGCCAGCCGCCTGAGCTCTCTGAGCCTGAGATCCCCAGGTGCACGACAGACTAACGTGGACCTGCCAGTGCCTCTCCCGCAGGACGGTTGTAAGGACCCACCGAGGCAGGGCTGTGGGCGGTGAGGGTCTTTATTAAGTGCATAAGTGTTACAGAAACATTCTCCATCAGCTTTGTGACTTCGAGGGCCGGTCTCTCCAGGCAGTGCTAACGCTTGGACAGCTCTGGTTTCTGGAGACGCCACCCTCCTCCCTGAAGTGTCCTGTCTGTTTACTGGAGGCTCATTAAAAATTTTTTTGGGGGGTGAAGGGTGGGGATGAGGTGCAAAGTATTTGCCTTCTGTCGCGCAATTCACAGGACAAGGAAAGTGGATGTGTGTGTGTGTGTGTGTGTGTGTGTGTATACACACATACAATATGTATGAATACACGTATAAAATCACTGTCCTAAATCTTAAGTTAAAAAATAAAGCAGTGAAGATTACCCAAGTCTTAGGAAAGACGATCCACCCACACCAGACACAATTACACACTTCTGATTTATTAAACTACCTGGTTACAGTCTCAGATGGATGGGGTTAGGGGCGGCTGGTAATCAACCAGACGCAGGCTTCCTGCGGGAGAGGAGCCACTCAACAATTACCTGACGGGTTTGCTGGTTGGTCAAAAGGTCAAAACCCACATTCGGAGTGCTCTTTACAGGACCTGGGGAGCAGCAGCAGGGGTCACAACTCCTAGACATCGGGACAGTGGGAGTGCTTTCCCCTTGGCCACCGGGCAGGCCCATGGAGAACCTCTAAACTTTAAGCCTTTCTCGCCAGTGCTCAAGACTCTCCACTCTCCTCCTGGAGAGCTGGTGACCCTGCAGGACAACGCATAAGGTCCCAGTGGAGCAGAACGCGTAGAAATGGTGAAAACAGTGCCAAGCGTATTTCAGACATGATTTTATGAGATCCCCCAATTTACTAATAAAAAACGGAGGCCAAAGTGGCTGATAAGGGTCCCCAACGCCCCGGGCCGTGGACCAGTACCGGTCAGTGGCCTGTTAGGAACCGGGCCACACAGCAGCAGGTGAGCAGCGAGAGCGAGTGAAGCTTCATCTGTATTTGCAGCCGCTGCCCAGCGCCAGCCTCACCGTCCAGCTCCACCTCAGGTCATCAGGCATCAGATTCTCATAGGAGCACTGGTCCCTGGTGCCAAAAAGGCTGAGGACTGCTGGGCTAAGTAACTATCCAAGGCCAAACGGCCATTAAATGGCAGAGCAATGACTTAGACCCAGTTTTCACACCATCGTTTTTACTCCCTGTGCCCCCCTGGCGTCTCAATACCAACAACCCGACTGCCTCGGGCTAATCCAGAGAGGACTTAGCCAACAGACTGGCAGGCAGCCTGTGGCCCGAGATCGGGCAGGGACACGGTCACCCTCTGGGTTCTTTCATTCAGCTGGGCCTCTCTGATCCCCAGGTTTCACGACCAGGCAAGAGCCCGCTCAGGGCTGGAGAGAGCCTCAGATGCCCCGGGGGGGTGGGGGACTGAAGTGACATGGCCCGGGGACCAGACTATGAGCGGAGTCTGCTCCCAAGGCTAGGCACTCGCGCCTGACCACCGACGATGATAACACCAACACGGACGTGAGTGAGGGTCCGTGACTCCTGACCGCTCCGCTCCTCCCCGGAATGGCACTTCTGTGACCAACACAGTTTTGAAAAAAAAAGTCACCCCAGGTCATCTACTAATGACTCAAGGCTCAGGAAAAGCATGTCCCTAGTCTGGGACTTGTGTTTCCTTTGTCACTTGAGGGAACAGCCAGACATTACTTTTTTAGCCTTTTGTTTTTTTAAAGTATCAAGCTGCCCAAGGCATCCCGGAGAAACAAACGGGGGGTCTGGATGAAGCCAGGGCTGTGAGCGTGAGGTGCCCTGGCACCTGAGGACAGCTAAATGAGAAGGGACTTGGAAACGAGTGTCCTTTGCTTGACAGGTACCTTAGTTTAGTGAGCAACATGTCTTTCCACGTGAGATGGTCGATTCCCCAAGAAAGCGAACTGATCTGTTGGTACCGAATCCTCATCACAGTTCCTTTGGAGACTGACGACCTGACAGTTTAAAGCCCCGTGGGTCTGAGGCCTCACGGCCAGTGTCCCCTCTCCCACTTGTTTAAGGAACAGGCACACAGCCCTAATGCACGTGCAGCAAAATAAAGACTGAGCACACGGACGGAGTCTAACGCTCCAGTTGAGGAAACCAGGCTGCTCTTCGCACATCAGGGACAGGCACACGCACGGCTGCGCGCACACGGAACAGGAGGAGGCCTCGACGGGCATCGATCACGGTCACAACCGAAAACATGGTTCTTTTCTCACGGCCCGTCCACGGAGCTTTCCAGAGAGCGGGCGGCTGAGTGGTAGCAAGAGGCACTGGACAGCGTCCTCGCCGGCCTACTCACCCCGAGGGTCGCCCAGCACCCTGGTTAGCGCTCACCTCCGCCTGTCTCCTGGGCCGCCTTCCTCCCTTCCTGCACACAGCCACCGGTGCTGGCGCCTCCCAGCTAAAAACCCACAATTCCTGCTCGCTGTCTGCAGAACGACGTCCCTGCCACCCTGCCACCTGGCCGGCATTCAGTGCCTCCTCGCACCTCCCACACTGGCCGAGCGGACCGGGGTGGCCTCCTCACTGACCCCGCACGCCTACTCACGCCACCTGCCCCGTCCACAGCGCTATCTGCCTTCCCCTTCTGTCCACAAGTGGCTATGGAAAGCGTGGTTCGGAATCCAGTTCCACTGTCCACCTGAGAAGCCTCGGGCAAATTCCCACCCGTCTGAGCCTCGGTGTCCTAATCTTAAAATGAGGATGACGGCACATTTGTGGGGATGTGGCAGACACGCGCCCCAGCACACATTAACCACCACTGATGATGGGAGCTAATATTGCACGTGCTTCAAAACCTGTCACGTCACCCTCCTGACCAGGATCTACCTATGGTGGTCTCTGCAACTCTGGATTCCCACGACAGTCGGTAAATACGTATTAATTTAACCTCGGATACGGTCTTATGGTGAAGAGTGGCCTTTGTCCATTACGTGTCTTAGGCTTCTAACCGGCTAGAAGTTGCTGGGGACAGGGGCAGGGACTGATGGACTGGCAGGACACCTGAGGGGTTACACTCCTCCAAGCCTCCATCGGAAATGTACACACGAGCTAAGTGGAAACAGCATGCTGGCCAGGCAAATACGGCTGCAAGAGAACCCCATCACGATGTGGGGCCGCCATGCCCAAATTCTTCTCTTATGAAATTATGGAAAGTCCGCTGGCAGTGACCTTTGTTTTTAGTCCTTTTTAAGCCTTCCTAAGGCACCGCACTTTCCCGGGCACACAGTAGGTCTTCAGTCAAAACCTTTTCGAATTCAGTGACTGTACTTTTATTCCAGTTCAATCAACCTTTCTCAAAATTCAAAACATTTCTCGAATCGATAAGAAATGTGAGTCTTCTATTCTAAATCCTCCCCGTGAATTACAAAATTCAACCCAACTTCTAGAGACATTTAACTTTAAAATAGAAGTTTTAAACAAGCCATCTCTTACCTCAATTAACTAAAAACTATCCTCAACAAGCATCCTAGTGTAAGGCAAACACAGTAACATTTTTCAGTCCCCCACCACCCCAAAGTAGGGGTTTCCTGGTAATTATTTCTGCATTCCTGTCTACATCAATCTCTCTCCCCAAATAAGCACTCTCTAAATATCTGCACCAGGTGATTGAAAACTATCCTTGCATTCACACCGCAAATGCCCGAAGGGCTACCACGTGCTAGATACTATTCCAGGTGCTGTGGAGAGCCATGAACACGCTACAGCCGTCAGCGTCACCGTGCTCACGTTCTAATGACAGAAGTCAGACACCGAATGGGTCAGAAGAGACTATAACACAAGGCCATGTGCCAGAGGGTGACTGGGGCTCCTAAGAGGTGACAGGAAAGGCCCCCCTCAGGTAGTGAGATTTAAGCTGAGATGCGAATGACAAGCAGGGGACAGTTATGCGAGTATCTGGGAAAGATCACTGGAGGCAGAGGACACAGCTGGTACAAAGGCCCACGGTGGGAGGGGCGAGCTTGGCACTCGCCCCCTCATGCAGAGTGGCCGGAACAGAGAAGGAAGGGTGAACACAGGGCTTCCTCAGCCAGGGAAGCCACTGGAGAGTTTAGGTGGCCAGGAACATGACCTGATTTTCATTTTTAGAAGAAAAACGGAAGTGAGCAGACCAGTCAGAAGCTGTTGCAACAGTCCAGGTAAGGGACGATGGGGTCTGGACTCAAGTGGCAGCGTAGACAAGAGAGAAGTTGATGGATTTTAGTGAGGTGTGTTTTAGAGATAGTCTCTGTCACAACTCAGTTGTTTCATGTGGTTCTTATATTACTAATGAAGCAGAGCAAAGACTGAAAACGTTTCAAAGAAATACTAAGAACGCCACCAGGTCAACAAACCGCAAGTGCTGGCGAAGATGTGGAGAAAGGGAACGCCTGTGCACTGGCGGTGGGCTGCAAACAGGTGCGGCCACTATGGAAAAGTCTGGAGGGTCCTCGAAAAATTAAACGTAGATCGACCTTACGACCCAGCAATTCCGATTCTGGGTATTTACCTGAAGAAACCCAAAACACTAATTCGAAAATATATCTGCACCCCTATGTTCCCTGCAGCCCAACTTACAACAGCCGAGATACAGAAGCAACCTAAGTGTCCATCGATAGACTACTGGATAAAGAAGCTGTGGTACATGTATACGACGGAGTATTACTCAGCCATGAAAAATCTTATCATTTGTGACAACACGGATGGGCCTCAAGGTATTAGGCTAAGTGAAATAAGTCAGACAGAGAAAGGCAAATACCATGTGATCTCGCTTATATGTGGAATCTGAAG
>NW_011889049.1:248415-252253 GCF_000151845.1 Pteropus vampyrus
CTTTTTGCTAAATTTATAGCTTCTAGGCTGCAAAGCTTGCTTCCTGCCACTTCCAAATGCTGGAGCCATCTCACGTTCTCTGCCTTCAGGGACTTCAGGATAAGCTTCCAGAGATTTTTATTCCTGGGGGGCTACAGACCCATCTCAGCTTTGAAGAAGTTTCAGAAGACAGACTTTTGTCTCCCATCATCTCCTTAAGAATAAGGGAATAAAATCTCTGGGGGCGGGGCGGGGGGGGGATAATGTAGAGAAGAGGCAAGAATATTAAAATGTTAAATCAAGCTACACTCAAAGACTGCAGTATGCCGATCAGCCTGCGGCCAGGCCAGGAGGACTCCTGCAGAACAAAGGAAGATTTCGGCTGGGGTTGCTAAGAACCCATTTCCCTCACCGTGAAGGGCAGACAGGAAAAACAGAGTCTTTAAGTGGCGCCTACACAAATAAAATTGTTCATTCCCTATGGCTCAAACCACGGGGAACCTATGGATTAGAGGCTGGGAGCTGCCAGCTGGCCCTTCACGCCACACACTCTTCCCCATCTCACTGTGTCCAGATCAAAGGAAATGGGCAAAGTCTTTAAACTGTAACTCACAGAAACTAACGAATGACGTATAAACTGAATTTCTTCTCACTGCCTTTACTCTCATTTCTCTCACTATCCTCGTCTCTATTGTCTCTGTCCCTCTGAGTCCCCCTTAGGCCACCTTAGGAGACCACACTCTGGCTGTGGAGTGTTACCCCTTCTCTAATATTTTCCTTTTGACTCTAACGCTGGTGCGTGAGTTGAATTCTTTCTACACTCTCCGCCAAAGAGCTTCGTCTTCTCTCGGTTCAGGCCTTGGTCTCCCCGGGGGGAATGTGCCCTGTCCTGCATCAAAGGATTGACTTAACTCATAAATGAGGGGACCAGCAGGTTGGCAAAGCTGGTTCAAAGGTAAAACAAGAAATATATATACGTATAACTGGTGGGAAAAGAGATTGCTGTGATAAGCTGGCAAAGTTAGATACAAAGCTGGTTAATGTGCTACAGAGCAATTAAACCATAACCTTTGAGGTTATTCTTTCTACTAAACAGAAATCAATTTTAGATCTCTACTGGACAAAAAATCATTTGTGACATCCATTTTCCACAAGTTAACGTTTAACTTTACATAAGTCAGTCTTCTCCAAGAATGTCCCTTCGATGGGCTGGCTGAACAACGCTCTTGAGTGATATTAAAAGGACACACAATAACCTTTTTGCCTTTTCTCTGAGTTTTAGATAATTTTCCTAAAGTGTCTTAAAAATATCTGAATCTAGTTTATCCATTCCAGTGAACCAGCTGATAACAAGTTCTTTCCTATCTGGTCCATTTTTGCTTCTGCCTCATTTACATCCTCTTAATTTATGAAAATCCTTCAAGTGATTGAAGTCGATTCTAAATTATTGCTTAGCTTTCTTAGGTCAAATCGTCCTGATATTGGGGGGCCCTGCAGTGCTCTATGAATTGTCTCCAACTAACACGCTTGTGGGTCCCATAAAGACAAAAAAGGGAATGTCTGACTCATAGAGGCTGATTCACGCGGCCCCCTTCCCCAGGACAGACGCTGATTCACACGGCCCCCACCCCCAGGCTCGGCTATTCTGAGGCAGTTACCACAATTAACTCTAATTTCTTAACCTCACGAACCCACCCCGATAGTCCCCTTCTTTCCAATATACCAGTGCTTAGAAGTCACAAACCAAACCCACAACAGAGGCGCCTATAAACCCAACCTACACTAACCCACACAATAACATGAAGTCAAAGAAGCATCTAATGGATCAGAGAATGTCTTTTTCATGTCTGCATTTTCCGCAGAAGCTAGGGAACTGGAATGAACAACCAAAGTAATTACATGATCTAAAGAACGGAAAGAATGAATGGATTCCGAAGGCTCTGGCATGCTGAGTGTCTTTCGCGAGGCTTCGCGAGGAAGGGGGTTTCTGGGGCTTAGTCCAGTGGGAGCCTTCAGAAATGGGGACTTAGTCTGTTCCAGCTGTGGCATAACAAAATCCCACGGAATGGGTGGCTTATAAACAAAGTTATTCCTCACAGTTCCGGGGGGTGGGAGTCTAAGATCAAGGGTCTGGCGTGGTCAGGTGAGGGCCCTCTTCCAGGTGGAAGACCTCCTCACCTGTGCAAAGGCCCAGGGAGCTCGGCGAGGTCCCTTTCAGAAGGGCACTCATGCCATCCGTGAGGACTCCAGGCTCCTGACCCGGTCACCTCTCAGGGGCCCCACCTCCTAACACCACTGCAGTGGAGCTAGGATTCTTCCAATTATGCGAATTTGGTGGGGGGCGGGGGTGGACACAGCACTCAGACCATAGCAGAGACCAAATGAATAAACACTGTGGGGATTTCCAGCACCCACTGGCAAGACAGGGACAAAGATATTTTATTTTGAAGGTAGGGAAGTAAATATGTACTTCTAAAATCAGACCACGCAGGTCTGCAGGCACCTGTGCTGCCCTCTCAGAGAGTGGCTGTCCCCATGTTTTGACACCTAAGGTTTGGAGTCTAGGCACCAATCCTGACCATGCAACCATCTCTTCCATCTCCGGCTGCACGACAATGCACGCGAAAGGAAAACCTCCATGACCACGTGACCTGACTGGGGCGTTGGAGGGAAGGCGGAGGTAATGGACACGCATGGCTATCCGCCCGTGAGAGTTGTCATTTGAGAAGTCCTGCTCTCCATAAATATATTCTGTTCCCTTAAAAAGCTAGATCTTCTTTCTCACATTTTATTTCTGATAATCAGGCTTTCTCTATTTTTGATTTCCTACTAAAATGTACAACGTGCTGATTTTTTCTCATTCAAAATAGCACTGCTTCTTAAGTTTCCAAGAGTGCCATTTGCATGAGTCTTGCAATGGTGTTTATATTCCTTCGTAGAAAAAGCTCAGACACCCAGGATATATATAACCCTGGCGTTTAAATTAACAGGTATGAGGCCAAACTGATTAAGGCCTTCCCATGGACTGCTGAGCCGAGCTGGGGTCTGTTAGGTGGCTGATTAAATTTCGAACTGGGCTTCCTTTTAAACAGATGTATACTTGCTAACATGAAGAGAAATGAGTACTTGACTGTTTTCTAAATCTCATTCGGAAACCGTTCAACTCTCCTGCGATACTACTTTCCTCACAGTAAATACTGAATAAAAGAGAGGAAGAGATAAAGAGGATGAAAAGGACTATGTAAATGGGAAGACTTACTATGACAACTATGAGAGTTTTGGGGTCAGTTTATTTTACAGCCTCTTGTCTCCAATAAACTAAACTTAGGTAGACTTTAAAATCCGACAAAGATGCAGATTTTATTAATTAGTAACACCTTGCCGACCTCCATGAGCTCTCCCAGAACAGCTTAACCCCTGCCTACCTGAAAGTAAAGGCCGCTTGGATCTGGGGAATCGGGGACCCAGATCGGGGTCCAGCTTAGCCCCCTGTCCCGACTGCGCGGCATGGGAAGGGCGGGCTGGCTGCTTGTGACTTCGGTTTTGTGCTGACCACAAAGACGAGAACTCCTACTTCTTTTTCACTGTTTAAGAGGAAGTGCTGACCTATCTGAGGTGCCACCAGCTGAACCCTCACATCCCCGGCATGTCCATGCTCCCCACTGGGTAGCGCCTAACGACAGCTAACACTTCCAGAATCCTTTAAACGCATTTCTCACACACTGTCTTCTACGGCCAGAGAATCAGCTGCCATGGCAGGCGGGGCAGGGATAACCAGCCCCACTCTGCAGAGGGGAAAACGCGGAGCCGAGAGGTTAAGTGGACGCGGTCGAGGTGAGCCCTGCATTGCCAACCATGC
>NW_011889049.1:253248-258925 GCF_000151845.1 Pteropus vampyrus
AAAGACGAGAACTCCTACTTCTTTTTCACTGTTTAAGAGGAAGTGTTGACCTATCTGAGGTGCCACCAGCTGAACCCTCACATCCCCGGCATGTCCATGCTCCCCACTGGGTAGCACCTAACGACAGCTAACACTTCCAGAACCCTTTAAACGCATTTCTCACACACTGTCTTCTACGGCCAGAGAATCAGCTGCCATGGCAGGCGGCGCAGGGATAACCAGCCCCACTCTGCAGAGGGGAAAACGCGGAGCCGAGAGGTTAAGTGGACGCGGTCAAGGTGAGCCCTGCATTGCCAACCATGCTCGCCAACAGAAACGGAGCCGCAGACAGTGCCTCCTCAGGGGAGGGTGAGCAGGGCAGGAAAATGAAGCCGCGCCTTCGGCCCTCCTCAGTCAAGACGGGGCACAGGCTGACCCCAGGGAGCAGTCAGGACCTCGTGTCCCCAGAGCGAGTACCGAGACAAGGAGACGGTTACGGTTATGGCCTCGCAGGACCTAGTCCTGCCTTGGCTTCGATGTCTGGCTCCCTGAATAGGTCTGTCCTCCTGAGTGAGAAGATCCACAGACGCACAGGCCGCCAAAACGGATGGGCCCCGAGACGTCACTTCGATCAACCCCCTCCCCTTTCACAAACGGGCGGTCACCATGAGGCTCAGAGGACGGAAATGCTTCACCGAGACCGCCAGTGCGCTCGGGCACAGCCGGCCCCCTCCTCAAATGACCGACTTCGAAAGGCTCTTCGCCGACCACTCTAGTCCCGCCCCTGCTCCCGACAGCCTCCCCGTCCCAAACCCCTCCTCTCCCAGAACCAAAATCATGCATCCTGGTCAACAACCGACAAACGCCGTACGCCGAGCTGTGGCAGCAAAGCACCCCAATCTGCCCACCTTCACTACATAAAGGACAAGACGGTATGATTAATAGTGCAGGACGCCACCACCCTGTCCTTTAGGCAAGAATAACGACTGACGAGAGAGACTGAATTGCGACAACAACGACACATTTGCATGTTATCCTTTCCTTCTGGTTTCTTAACTTCCTCAAAGCTTGAAATTCTCAACAAATCTTTACCGAGTGCTTACGATTAACAACGTGAATTTTCCATAATCTGTGCTGTCCAACACGGTAGCTACCAGTCACAAGTGGCTGTTGATCACTTGAAATGAGGCATTAAAGCAGGAGGAACAGCATATGCAAAGAAGATGTAAAGACAGGTTCCTTATAATAAGAACAGAGGAAACAGAAGAGGTAGAGAGAGAGGCCAGTTCACGCGAGACTTTACATACTACGCTAAGGAGTCACTTTACCAGAAAGACACAGGAATAGCCCAAAGAAACTCGGGAAGAGAACATTAACTTAGATTTGAATATTGATAATTTAATGAAGTACAGAGGAAACAATTTAAGAGGAAGAGAACAAAAGTGGAATGTAATTGTGGTGTTTTAATAACGATGAAGACCTGACTTAAATCAGTATCGTGGCTCGAGAGAGAAGCGGACAGACAAAAAGGGTTTTAAGGAGAGAGGAATATAATGACATGTCCACCTGGATACGGTGGGAGGGAATTAAATGACTCCATCGAGCCTCCAGCTTTCCACGTGGATCTCAGTGTGCGTCTCACTGACAACGAGGATTCTGGAAGAAGACAAGTCTGGAAAGGAAAGCAGTGAATTCAGCTGCTTTGCTTTTTTAAAAATACATTTATTGAGAAACAGATTTTTATTCCATAAAACTTACCCATTTCAAGTATACAATTCAGTGATTTTTTTAAAAGTCTATTTACAAAGTGGTGTGAACACTGCCATCTAATTTTAGACTCATCTTCCAAAGCAGAAACCTCATACCCATCAGCAGCTACTCCCGTCCCCACCCCCCGCCCCCGGCAACTACTAATCCACTTCCTTTCTCTATGGATTTGCCTTTTCCAGACATTTCGTACAGAGGAAATCATATAATATGTGATGTTTTTGTGACTGGTTTTGTGCACGTGGCATAACGTTTTCGAGTTTCATCGCGTTGTGTCGATATCGGTACTTCGTTCCTTTTTATTGCCGAGTAACGTTCCACTGTGCGGACCCGGCACATTTTGATCCATGCATCAGCGCACAGGTTTTCCGGTTGTTTCACTATTTTGTATTATAAATAATGCTCTGCACATTCACGCGTAAGTTTTCCGCGGCGGTGTTTCTCTCAGGGGTGTGTCTGGGGGTGGAAACGCTGAGACGGATGCTGCTTAACGTTTGGAAGAACTACCAGGCTGCTTCCCAAAGCGGCCGCAGGCTTCACCTCCTCCCCGGCACGGTGAGGGCTCCGGCATGAGGCTCACAGCCACGCGGCCACGTACCCCACGCGTGAGGGCTGTCCGCACCCTCACCAGCACCTGCTCCTGCCTGTCTTCTTTATCCCAGCTGTCCTCACGGGTGTGAAGTGGATTCTCACTGCGGTCTTGGTGCACATGACTAATAAAGCCGAGCCCCTTTTCATACGCTTATTGGCCATCTGTGTATCTTCTTTGGAGAAGGGTCCATTTAAATCCATTTAAATCGGGTCATTTGTCTTTTTATTATTGAATTGTGAGAGTTTCTTTGATATATTTTAGATTTCAGTCCCTTATCAGATGTATGATTTGCAAATATTTTCTCCCATTCTGTGACTTGTCATTTCCTTCACAGTATGGTTTGTAGCACACGGCTTTTAATTTTGATGAAATCCACTTAATTTTTTTTCTTTATCATTGAATTTTGGTGTCATGTCTAAGAAACCATTGCCTAACCCGAGGCCATGAAGATTTACCCTTATATTTTTCTCCTATAAGAGATTTACACTTTTAGCTCTTACATTTAAGTTCGTAATCTATTTTGAATTAGCTTTTATATATGGTATGAGGTAGGGGTTCGACTTCATTCTTTCGTATGTGAATTTTTATATATGGTATGAGGTAGGGGTTCGACTTCATTCTTTCGTATGTGAATATTCAGTTGTCCCAGCGTTTTCTGAAAGGCTATTTTCCCCGTTGAAAAACGGCATCCTTGTCAAAAACCAAGTGCTCATAAACATAGTGGCAGTGACTCTAGTTTTAGACATGCTGAACCTGAGGTCACCGTGCTCCATCCCCTGGGGAGCAAGCTACATGTGTAGAAAACCACGACGTCTACTCATAGCCTGGAAATCAGCAGAGTGAACTCAATAAATATTCCATCTGTGTGGTTCACAACTATGCTGCCTCATCCCCCACAGACTTGGACACTCTGAAGCATATCACTCTTTGCTCTCACGAAGGGACCAGCTGGTTCTCTGTCTAGTGATGCTCTTTTATTTGAGACTCCTCCTTTATCTGATTCACTCTGATGCTTACAGTTCTGTCTCGCATAGTGATACAAATCGAGAAGAGCATTTTCCTTCTTTTTGGGAAAGGAATGTTTTTAAACAGTACCCTAAAGCTGCTCAGTTAGAAATCTCACTTGGAACAAGAAACGAATGTCAGAGGACACATTTGATTTTAATCTGTCCACAGGCATTTTGCATGGCTCTATGTCTGCCAGGCTCAAAATCTTTGTGTTCAAGCCGAAGTTGGAGAATTTAAAATTTTAAAGTGCTGATGGACTTCGGTGGGTCAGAGCTCGGTGAAAGAAAGGCCCTCAAAAGGGCCACTGATTGGAGATTAATAACTGGAAGAACTGAGGACATTTAACTAAGATAAGGTAAGACTTTCTGAAGAGCAGGCCTTCGAGCGACCGAGAAGCCAACTGGGAGAAAGAATAAAACGGTTCAAAGGAGTGCAAGAGGGAAAAACCATAACAGAAGCCAACATCTGCCTGGCCTGCTGCGAGTGCAAAATGTAAATAACGACCAATAAACACAACTGTGCTGTTCATACCTCTTCCTGGCACTTTCACCTGACGCCCCGTGCCCCGCTTCGTGGCCGCACACTCCGTAAGGCCCAAGTCTCACTCCTGTCTGTAGCCCTGGCCCCACAGTCGTGCATGTGGCAGGTGCTTAATGTACATATTTCAAGGAAAAATTTAAGCAGATATGATACATGAAAACATAAATTGGAGTAGTCATGTATTTATAATACAGCGAAGTCTATACTTTAAAAAATTCGCACATACTATATTAAATTTTAAACTTTTAGGTGTTTTTAAAGTACTCAAATGTACTGAAATTATGTCTACATTAAATATTTAACACTACCTTCCTTGTATAAAGTAACATCTACATGTGTCAACGCTGCCCGAACCAACGACGAAGTCCACGTCTCTCAAAGACAAAATGCACAGTAAGGTCAAAGCGCTGACCTCCAGGTTCTTCCAGCTCAGGTCTGAAAGCCTGTGACCGTCACTCCAATTCCTCTCCTGTCCGAACCTCGAAGCTGCCACTACAGGACTAAGCAAAACGCCTACAACCACACAAATACACGCGAGGACGAGGGGCAGACACGCTCATTCACGCTTGTCCACCACAAACTAGAAACTCTTTTTTTTTAAATTATTTTATATGAGTTTCAGGTACATAGTACGGTGGTTAGACATATATTTATATAATTTATGCAGTGATCCCCGATTACTCCAGCACCCATCTGGCACCACACGCACAACTACTGCGATGAAACTGGCTATATACTCCCGTGCTCTGAATTCCCACGACTGTTTTGTAACTACTGATTGGTACTTCTTCGCCCCTTCACCTATTTAAACTACAGACACTGACGTCTGGCGTCTGAGTCAGCCTCCGAGCCGAGGAGGCCATGGCGAGCAGGCTAAAGTGCGCGGCAGCTGACTTCCCCAAACGTCCACTCACAGTTCTTTTAAAGGCCAAGTTTCATGATTTCACCACGTCCCGTCCCGAGGTCTCGTGTTATCTCCCGGTTTTTGGTGAAGTCCGATCTTCTCACAGACGTGACCATTCCTAACTGAGGGCTGCTCACTGTGTGTGTGAACTCCGGACGCTCTGAGGCCCCTCTGGAGAGGGTTTACTTTTGCTCTGACAGGCAGCGAGGTCAGGGGTTCAAACAACCCCAGGCATCTTAATATAATCAGATGCTCAGATGGTCGAAAGCGGGGCCCAGTGCCTGAGAGGACCGGTCTACTTCTGCTTCACCCCTTACTCTAAGCAGGGCCCTGATGCAAAGCCCTGCCTGGCGGGCCCTGAATGGTAGTTTTTATCGCCCTGGTGCTACGAAACTGCTGAACGTTCTAGTCATCTGCTCAGTCCTTCCGGGGGAGAAACGGAGCCAGCTGTCAGGCTGACTTGTCCGTCTTCCAAATCTGGGCTCCGCGAATCCTTTTCCGCCGTGTAGCTGTCCTATGCCTTCGAGAGGATTTTTTTTTTAACTTTTCATTTTCTCTTGTTCTTAGTTCTACTAAGAACAACCTCGTAAACCTCATAAATAACCTCATTAACTTCTGCCAGAAGCAGAATCCCCAAATCCAACACAACTTAACTCGACCTTTGTTTAAAAGTGAACGAGAGGGCAACTTTCGAACACAAATCACTCATAATTTCATTCGAGTTTTTCCTAGTTGGTCTCCACGACTTTTGCAGTTTTGAAACTTGCATCTTTCCCAGGGAATGACCCAAATCGAGACCGGACTCAACAACCTGAGCCATGGGACAGAAGAGACTTGGAATTGCTGTTGACAGAAAACCAAAAAGTCCCAATTCGAATAGAGCGTTC
>NW_011889049.1:260345-264663 GCF_000151845.1 Pteropus vampyrus
TGTGGGCTGTGAAGAGCGACTTTCTTGAAAAGACAGTAAGGAAAGAGAAGGGAAATGGAAGGGTAACTTCACAGTGAGGAAGCCTGACAGCCAGGTGATCAAGGTCAACATCGAGTCATAAACCCTGCAGCCGTGTCTACCCTCTACGTGATGTTTTGAAATGGCGCTTTATTTCCATGGTCTTCCTCCCGAAAACGTATAATCCCAGTCTAATCATGAGAAAAATATGAGATCCCAGTAGAGGGGCGTCCTACACTACACCGAACCAGCGCCCCTCAAAATCGCCAAGGTCATCAAAACTAAGGGAAATGTGAATAAGCGTCACAGCCGAGAAGCGTCTAAGGAGATACAACGACTAAATGTACTGGAGTGCCCTGGAGGGGACCCTGGAACAGAGAAAGAACATTAGGAGAGAACAAGGAAATTCGAATATACTACGGTCATTAGTTAATAGTAATGTAACGATATTAGTTCACTAAGGATAAAAAACGTGCCATAAACCCACCATGTAAGATGTTAGTAGGGGGAACTGTACACATGTGGGAGGGAGATGGCAATTCTCTGTACTATCTGCTCAAATTTTGTGTAAATCTAAAATTGTTCTATAACATAAAGTCTGTTAATAGAAAGAGAAAAAAGGTTTAAGGCATTCGTCCCTCCCTAGCGGCTGGGCTTGGGATCTGCATTGCGGAGGACACACACACAGTGATCCCCACGCACATTAAAGTTTGAGGATCACGTCTGGGACACTGAGAGTTATAGTGCATAGTGTCATTACAAAGAAATAACAGAAGAGTAAATCCCTCCATGCAGCAACGAATGAGTCCTGTCTCATGGCAGCAGTATGGACCCACCGACGAAGGCACTGTCAACCCAGAAACACTTAACTTCATCGAGCATGTAATGAAACAGCTTTTGTCTCTGATGCCAGCTTCGACCGTTGGGGAGTGGCTACCTGGAATGCTGTTTCTGGAAGGACTCATGCCGAGCCATGAATGGCGTGATTTACTGTCCATTCTGGGTACAGGTGCCAGAGTCAATATTTACTAAGCATCTACCAAGGGCCGAGCACAGTGCTAAGCTCTGGGATCCAACAGAGATCCACGCAGCATAATCCTTTAGGAAATGCAGAAGGAAAAACAGAAGTACAAATATAAGGAGCTACGGAAGGGAAAGTCTGAGACGCAGTAGCAGCAGACAACGGAAGGATTTCAGCCAGGAGAGGGGCCCAGGACTGCCTCCCAGAGAGAGTGGCATTTAAACGAAGATTTGAAAGCTAAGAAGTGAGAGAGGTGAAGAGGAAAAGGAAGTGGTTAAGATTCTGATCAACTCACGAATCGGTCCATTAGCTCTCTTCTCGCTCAAGAAGGTTTGGAGAGAGAATGGAGAAGATCAGAGCGAGACCCGGTTCCACACGGAGAGCCCGCCGAGTGGAGGGCAGGCCCCAGGGCACATTTAAAGGTTCTGGAAGCTTTTAAGGAGGGGCCCACGCAAACGCAGCATGAGCGGGGAGGGACAGGAGAGGGTAAGAGACTTCCAAAGCCGAGGTCTCGTAAGGGCCATTGTCCACTGTCTCCAAAGACGCGTGAAAACCTGTCTTTAGAGGGGGCTCTACAAAGGTGTGTGTTCTGCTACAGGACGAGAAACACGCACCGGCTAACTCCCCCCCACGCCCCCGCCCCGGCCCCGGCTCCCACGAATTCCACTGCTGAATGCAGTCAACTGCGGGAACTATTTCTTAATCTAAATTTTCTGGTACAATTATCTTTACCCCAAAATAGCATGCCTCCTGTTGTCTTTATTTCAGTAGTTTTATTTTGTGTCTTTCAGAGAGAATGTCCTTGAATCCTTTTTAGAAGTTGAAGCATCAACAAGCAACTGTGGTTTCTAAACCCCAAAATGATCACATATGGTAGATAAGTTACATGGTGATGTGACAAAGGGCAGAATATCTGAAATCAGAATCGCCCCAGATTTTCCAGGTTACCTCCCTCGCAGAGAGACAGACTGGTGAGGGGGAAGCAGGCAAGTAACCTTCACTGAGCACCATAAGCTAAGAACCTTTTAAGTGTCCTCATTTGACCCTTGCAAAACCCTGTGAAGCTGCAGAAGCTCTTCGTAGAGCTCTAAAGCCACGTCCTCCGAGTACCGTTGAGAGACAGTGGATGACCTTGGACGACCTCCCTTACAAGGGCTCCGCTGGGCAGCCTCTTACACACCTTCCCACTTGCACCTAGAGAAACGGAGGCTCACAAAGGTTAAGCAACCTGCCTGAGGTCAGCCGGCTGGTTAGGCTGGTGCTGGGCACGACCCAGGTCTGTCCGACTTCAAAACTCAGCCTGCTTACAATACAGGGGGGCGAAATGTGACCTAACTCAAAATGAAAACACACCGACTTCACTCACAGCGACATTAACCCCAAAGCGAAAAGCAGATGTCTCCCGCACAGCCTTGCAAACAGAGAACATCTGCATACACCCGCGGCAGAGGAAGCAGGAACATGGCTCCCCCTGCTGGTGAGCAGCTGGAGCCACACAGTTCCCTCCAAATTCCTTTTCTAGTCCTTTTGCCTAATTTGGGGGGTACCTCCAAATTCAGGCCAGGATTAAACTTCCTTTCATTAACTTTATCTCCTTCTTTCCCTCTTCACTGTTTAAAATGAACATTCTTAGAAAATGTATCAATAGCTTTAAAAATGTTTATACCCTTTGGTATCAGTAGCAATATCATTTTGCTAATTTATCTTATTAAAATAATCAGAGATGAACCCTAAGATTTGTGTCCAAAGACATTTCTCATTATGGTATTTTCAATGATGAAATGCTAAAAACAAGTTAACTGTCCTCAAACTGGGATGCTGGTAAATAAATTATGGTATACCATGTGATGACTACTTTTCAACTATTTAAAATGTTTACTAAGGGGGAAACGCATACATGTTCAACGTAAAATATCCAACAAATGCACAGTACAATATCGTCTGTGAAAATGTCACACATGAAAAAATTAAACGTGAAAAAATTAAAGGAACTACACCACACGGTTTATGCGATCATCCCTAACCAGCAGGATCAGTGCTGATATTTTTTATAAAGTGGCTTCATTTTTTCGTGTTTTACTGACATATAATTGACATGCAACACTGTATAAGTTTAAGGTATACAGCCAATGATTTGACTTCCATATATTGTGAAACAATTACAAGTATAGTTTACATCCTCAATGCTGACTTTTATTGCCTTCTCTATACCTTTCTATGCTCTCAAATTCTCTACGTTTGACATATACTACATATAAATCAGAAAAAAAATGTTATTTTTTAAAAGTAAGAGAAAATCTCCACCAGCAATTATTTCTATGGAGATCTTCCCCTTTGGGCTCGGAAAGAGGTAGCTCTACCTTTGATGAGGGGACCACTGCCCTTTCCCACATTAACCCTGACGTCAGCTGGACGTGCTCTTCTCCAAGTTACCATCACATGACTATAGTGCTTCTCACATAGTCATTCAATAACGCGGAGCCATCAAGCTGACAGTCCACTGCAAGGTTTAAACTTGGGTACTATACATATACATTCCTTTTAAAGGGAAGAAATCTGTATGTGGAACAATACTGATGTAATTTATTTTCATGTAGCTTCTTTATATGCAATTATGAAACCAGGTCCAAATTTTTTGTTTAGATAATTAGGTAAGAACGAAATTACCAAACAAGTAAAATTCAAAATGACATTGCTTTAATAAAAGGATGAAGTTGCTCAATTAAAAATCCTTTGTCTACAAGGTAAATATGGTGATGGCACTGGCCTAGGAACAGGTAGACGGAACGACAGAAGAGAGCCTAGAGAGACACACACACACAGACAAGTCCCACTGCCCCTGGAGCCGTCTTCCTAACCACCCAAGACAGCTGGGGAAATGCTCCCCGGCTCCCAACCACATGAATGCAGGCCAGCGGTGATGAATAGGGCTGCCTGCACCTGACTGTCTAATGCTGTACCCTGTAATCGCCCTGCATTGTGTCACTCCAAGACTGACACAGTGCCCTTGGCCCAGACGTGAGAGTCCCTGGCACCTAAGCAGATCTGCGAGATGTCAGTCCGGCCACGGGTTACGTACACGAGGCTGGCCTTGATGGGGCAGCTGAGCTGCCTGAGGGCCAGTGGTGATCCTCACTCAGAGGTTACCATGCACCCCCAGAGGGGATCTGGGAGTCAACTTAGAAAACATGGCTGGTATCTCTGCCATGTAGCGACTGATTTGGTCAAGTATCTAATCAGCAATTTTGAAGAAAACTGGAATTTTGATCTTCAGCTCAT
>NW_011889049.1:264713-267132 GCF_000151845.1 Pteropus vampyrus
ACACACACACAGACAAGTCCCACTGCCCCTGGAGCCGTCTTCCTAACCACCCAAGACAGCTGGGGAAATGCTCCCCGGCTCCCAACCACATGAATGCAGGCCAGCGGTGATGAATAGGGCTGCCTGCACCTGACTGTCTAATGCTGTACCCTGTAATCGCCCTGCATTGTGTCACTCCAAGACTGACACAGTGCCCTTGGCCCAGACGTGAGAGTCCCTGGCACCTAAGCAGATCTGCGAGATGTCAGTCCGGCCACGGGTTACGTACACGAGGCTGGCCTTGATGGGGCAGCTGAGCTGCCTGAGGGCCGGTGGTGATCCTCACTCAGAGGTTACCATGCACCCCCAGAGGGGATCTGGGAGTCAACTTAGAAAACATGGCTGGTATCTCTGCCATGTAGCGACTGATTTGGTCAAGTATCTAATCAGCAATTTTGAAGAAAACTGGAATTTTGATCTTCAGCTCATGTTCCAGACAATGTGAAGAACGAATTTAAAAAAAAAAAAATTCATATATGTAAAGCAGAAAAACAACTTAACACTTAACCAATCTTCTAGAAGAATGCTATCCTAAACATAAGAAATTATGGAAAAAATCACAAAGAAAGCGACTTAATGACGTAAAAATCTCAAACTTCTATATATCAAATCTTTAAAAGGTAAGAGGGAGTGAGAATGTTCACCAAAGAGACTGCTCTCAGTAGACAAATAACTAAAGTATATAGACAAATATAGTGTACACCGTGTATTTTTTCTTTTAAGTAGAAAAGGGATGCAGAAAGGGATCTAGTAAATTTCCGTACAGGGGAAATTTTAGGGATGCGGGTATTTGAGGGAGGGAGAGGTCTGGTTCCTTCCACCTCCTTTCCCATGTGACACAGTACCAGGCAACAGTAAGCCCTCAAAAAAATGACTTCTGAATGAAGACATAAAAATACATTAAGGCCTGTTAGAAAAAAGGAAACAAGAATTCAGGCAGTAGACTAATAAAGAAAAACTCAGACACAGCCTTGATTAGCTGAGTAATTTAACTCAACAGGACTTGTTTGCTAAAATAAGTGGACACACGCCTCGAGTGCTCAACTCATTGGTAAGAAGGCACCTCCAGCCCTATGCCTTTCTGAGACGCTCCTGAACAGGAAATTTGGAGACTACATTCCACACCTCTACCTTACTCCCATGAAATTATCTAACAAGTAAAACGATGTGTTATTTCATTTTAAAAATTCAGAATGAACAAAAAGGAAAGTGTTTTTCATGGATAAAACACATTGCTTATAAATATCCAAACTAAATGAGTTGACAACAGATGTAATGAATAGACACCCTGAATCATTTAGGTCCATTTACAAAAGCCAAGAACTTGAGGCCCGTATAAATATACAAGTATAGATGTTTAACTATAAACAGTCTGCAACAGAGAACCATGTTAAACTGCCAGCAGCATTTAAAAAAAAAAATCTGTGTAAAAAACAAATGACTTGAAAAAAAAAAAGGGACAACCGAATGACTCATTTTGGAAAAGCCATTTAAAAACTTTCATTTTTAGTCTTTTTAAAAAATCTGATCCAAAAGACTGAAACCTGAGAATGCTAATCTACTACTGTTGATCAAAAAATTAAATGTTTTATTTGAGAGGACCGGATAAAAGGTAAGTTTTATCAAACTAAGAAATCAAAACAGGAGAAAGAAATATGGAAAAAAAAGAGGAAAGCTCTTACTTCTGAAATCCTTTGCTTTACAGTAATGGTCTGAACTTAACTGTCACTTTTTCAATTAATTATATATTAAAAGGAATTAAAGATTTATTCTTAAAATTATCTTGATTCCAGAGCATTTCACTGACAGAGACAACCTGATAAATTTACAACAGAACACAAGAAAATCAGTGTTATTCTCCACCGCTTCTGAAACCTGGCAGCTTAAATCTCCTCCAGAATTGAATATTGATTCAAACTTCTCCCCAAAATGCACACATCAAGGACTCTTATTTCTGGTAACCACAGACTAAGTAAATCAGAGTAATCCTCTAGATGAATAGAACCAGAAAAGCGGGGGAAAAATAGAATAAATATCTGCTTGGAGGTTTGGCGGGGAGGGCATGTCAGAGGCTCCGGGAGGTGAACTCGGTGTTTGGGGCTACTTTTCTTGGGGATGTTTGCCATTTCCAAAGGGAATGCTGAAAGCTGGGCGTTGCTGGGTTGGGAAGGGAAGGTGCTGGTGAGGAGCTGAATACTAGGAGTAAAGGTGAACAGAACAGGCTGGCTTTCACAAGGGCTGCGGCTGAGCTTCGAAACATCTCAATCCCTAAAACTTCACTGAAGAGACACTAGAATGTAAGTGTGTCATCTTCCTGACAAAGCAAATGTGACTCTTTCTAGAAAAGAAAAACATCACGCTAGGCCTCAAATTATTTCTA
>NW_011889049.1:267182-270686 GCF_000151845.1 Pteropus vampyrus
AAACACATTGCTTATAAATATCCAAACTAAATGAGTTGACAACAGATGTAATGAATAGACACCCTGAATCATTTAGGTCCATTTACAAAAGCCAAGAACTTGAGGCCCGTATAAATATACAAGTATAGATGTTTAACTATAAACAGTCTGCAACAGAGAACCATGTTAAACTGCCAGCAGCATTTAAAAAAAAAAATCTGTGTAAAAAACAAATGACTTGAAAAAAAAAAAGGGACAACCGAATGACTCATTTTGGAAAAGCCATTTAAAAACTTTCATTTTTAGTCTTTTTAAAAAATCTGATCCAAAAGACTGAAACCTGAGAATGCTAATCTACTACTGTTGATCAAAAAATTAAATGTTTTATTTGAGAGGACCAGATAAAAGGTAAGTTTTATCAAACTAAGAAATCAAAACAGGAGAAAGAAATATGGGAAAAAAAGAGGAAAGCTCTTACTTCTGAAATCCTTTGCTTTACAGTAATGGTCTGAACTTAACTGTCACTTTTTCAATTAATTATATATTAAAAGGAATTAAAGATTTATTCTTAAAATTATCTTGATTCCAGAGCATTTCACTGACAGAGACAACCTGATAAATTTACGACAGAACACAAGAAAATCAGTGTTATTCTCCACCGCTTCTGAAACCTGGCAGCTTAAATCTCCTCCAGAATTAAATATTGATTCAAACTTCTCCTCAAAATGCACACATCAAGGACTCTTATTTCCGGTAACCATAGACTAAGTAAATCAGAGTAATCCTCTAGATGAATAGAACCAGAAAAGCGGGGGAAAAAGAGAATAAATATCTGCTTGGAGGTTTGGGGGGGAGGGCATGTCAGAGGCTCCGGGAGGTGAACTCGGTGTTTGAGGCTACTTTTCTTGGGGATGTTTGCCATTTCCAAAGGGAATGCTGAAAGCTGGGCGTTGCTGGGTTGGGAAGGGAAGGTGCTGGTGAGGAGCGGAATACTAGGAGTAAAAGTGAACAGAACAGGCTGGCTTTCACAAGGGCTGCGGCTGAGCTTCGAAACATCTCAATCCCTAAAACTTCACTGAAGAGACACTAGAATGTAAGTGTGTCATCTTCCTGACAAAGCAAATGTGACTCTTTCTAGAAAAGAAAAACATCACGCTAGGCCTCAAATTATTTCTACAAACATTTTGAAAATATGTCCAGCACACAATTAAGAAAACAACAACCAGGCACATAAGAACACAAGACGATATGAATGAAAACCAACAGAAACGGACGCTGGAAATGACTCATGCATACTGCCACAATCAGATTAACTTTGAGATTATTATATATATTATATTCAAGGAGATAAAAAAACAAGATTGATAATTTTGGCAAATAATCAGAAACTGTAAAAAGAGAAGCAAATAGAAATTAAAGATTAAAAAACAAATGAAATTAAAAACTCAACTGACAGATTTAATAGCAAATTATTTATAGCAGAAGAGAGAGAGATAAGTGAGATTGCCAGAATGAAGGACAGAGAGACAAACAGATGTAAAACATAGGAAGAAAGTTAAGAGACAGAGAAGATACAATAAAATGTTCTAACATGTAACTGTAGTCCCAGAAATAAAGGAGAGAGGATGAAGCAGAAGCAATATTTGAAGTGCTAAAGGCTGATTCCCAAAATAATGAAAGACATGAAGCCACAAATCCAAGAAGCCCTAAGAACCCCGATTATATGTTTCCAAAAATCCAAAAGGACAGCATAGAAAAACTGCTGAAAACCAAAGACAAAGAGAACATTTTAAAAAGCAGCGTGAGAAAAAGACAGACTACTTTCAAAGGAATGAATGAAAAGTAACTTCTCAACAGAAACAACCCAAGTCAGAGATCATGAGAGATCTACAAAGTGCTAAAAATAAACAATAGCAAATCAAGAACTCCATAAGTATTGAAAAAATCCCTTCAAAAATGGAGAAAAATGTTTTCAAATTAGATTGTGGTAATGGATGCATAACTGTGTGAAGATGCAAAAAATACTGAACTGTCCGTCCACTTTAAATGGGGAAATTTTATAGTAAGTGATTTATATTTCAATAAAACTGTTTTAAATGAAGAATCATGACATTTGCAAACATGTACTGTAAGAATCCGTCACCAGCAGACCTGCATTAAAGAAATCCTAAAGGGTATATAGTTCAGGTAGAAAGAAAATGACCCCAAATGGAAGATGACAAAGGGGCCACTACGGGGAAAGATGACCTTTTGAATAAACAGTGCTGAATAATTGGTGCTAATAAAAAATAAAATTTGACCCCTTTTTCACAAGTTATACAAAAATCAATTCCAAGTGGACTGTAAATCTGAAAGGCAAAACAGGTAAAATTTCTAGAAGTTATAGGAAACTATCTTTCTGAATGATCGACAGAACTCCTCCAAACTAGGAAAAGACGTCAACCCCAAAAGAAAACTGGGCAAGACATCTGAACAGGCACTTCATGAAAAAGGGTACAAAATAAACATGAAAAGATGTTCAACCTCATTAGTGATAAACTGCAATTTAAAGCCACAATGGAACGCTACTTTGCACTCACCAGGATGGTTAAAATCTATGACCGACAATACCAAGTATTGACAAGAAGCACAAGAACTCTCATACGTTTGCTGACAGGAGTGTAAATTTGCACAAACACTTTAGCAACTTGGTACAGTATTATCTACTAAAGTTGAAGATATGCCTATCTTCTGAGCTAGAAATTTCACTGCTAGGTATAAACTCGACAGAAATGAATAAGATGTGAGCAGTCATAACAGCATTATTAATAGCTAAAAGTTAGAAACAATTCAAATGTTTGCCAACATGGGAATGGATAAATTGTGGCATCGTACAGTGAAACACTCAAGATCAGTAAGAATTCAGTTATAACAGAATAAATGAATTTCAAAAAGCCCTTGAGTGAAAGAAGCCAGACACAGATACTGTATTATCACAGATACTGTATTATCACATTTATATAAAGTTCACAAAACGGGCCAAAATTAAACTATCGACACTACAGTTTTTACGGGATACGTGTTTAGAAGGCAAAATTACACAGAAAAAAAGGCAAGGAAGTGAGAATCTGCCAAAAGTCCGGACTGGGTTACCTCTGGAGCGGGAATTCCAGGCTCCTGGCTGCGGAAAATGCTTTACTTCTTGACCTGATAACCAGCAGGCCCCGGGCTGGGTGATAAATCAATGAGTGGCACAATTTAGGTCTTGCTCTTTACCGGAGTGCAAGAAGAAAGGAAAAAGAGAACGAGAAAGGGGAGCGGAGGGGGGTCAGCGGCTCCGGATGGAGAGAAAGCGCCACTCACAAGTCAGATAAACCGCGGCTGCGGACGCCCGCACAGGGGCGGCTTCGCCCAAGGCTGGAGCCCGCGGGACGGAGGCGAGAGGGGCGGCGCGCCGTCCTCCTCGGGGCTGCGAGGCACCGATCCGGGCTTCGGCCAACCTGGCCACCGCGTGGCCGGGGCGCGGCCACACCTGCCGGGAGTGTC
>NW_011889049.1:271582-307558 GCF_000151845.1 Pteropus vampyrus
GCGGTGAGGCGGAGCCACGGGAGGGGCGGGGCCTAAAGGGCGCCGGGCATTGGGCGCGCACCTGGAGCGCTGCGCGCCCCCCGCCCCCCGCGCTGGACGCTCCCCGGCAAGGACTGAGGCCGCTGAATGCGCCGGTGTCTGCGCGTGGTGGCCAGAGGGTTGCCCCTACCCCCGGCCCTGCGGTGCGCCCCGTCTGTTCGGACTCGGGGACACCCCAGATCCGAGGGGTGTCGAGGTCACCGACTACTGATCCCTCTCTTTGTAAATAAAGAACCAAGGCTGGGATTGAGAGTCGCAGCTCTGGCGCGATACCAACATCTGAAGGACCTCCCCCAGTCCAACAAGAGCCCCACCTAACGCCCCGAAACCACAGCCTGTGAAACATCACGTCAACCGCACAGCACAAGTTTTCTCTGGTTATTAAATCCACACCCTTCCTAAAGGCTAGCGATCCTCAGTGCCGCTGAAAACCCTAAACCCTCAGGGTCTCACTCTCTGCATCTGAGTAGACACAGTTCATTGTGCTTTCTTAATATTACTCCCTCTCTTTCTGTCACAGCAACATCGAAATCATATCTACTTTTTAAAAATTGCGTCCCAACAAGAGCATATCAAGCGTTGGGCCGTACCTGGCAAACGGTAGGTGAGCCGTGAATGGTTGCTGTGTTTTTACTCCTGGCCCAGATTGAGAAGAGACTCGCCGAGTTACATGGTTTTGCCCAAGATGCAGGAAGTGGTGGAGTCAGTGCTCCAGCCAAGGTTTTTCTGGCTCAAAATCCCAGTGCCCATCCATTCTCGTTTTCTGTGGTTCAACATCATTCTCACGCATTGCAGGCTGAGTCTACATGTTTATCTCCCTCCCTCACCATCCACTTGTCATTGGAGTTCTTTAGTGAATGGTTGTCACATCTTCACTTTTCTTCCTCTATTTGTTTGAACCTGAGTCTTCAAACTCAAAAGGTCACTTCAGTCCCCTATAATCCTGTTAACAGCCCCAGAGGGTTTCAGCCCCTGCTAACCTTATTTGTCCCTCTCTTTCCGGGGTCAGGATAGTTCTCTTTGCTACAGAAGAGACTTGTTAGACCCTAAAAATTACTAAAATGGACAAGTCCCAGGTCACTTGATGACATCCAGGTGTGCTCTGCAAAGGCACAGTTACCCCTGGTCAGTGCATATCAAAGTTCTGTGACAAGACTCTTCCAGATAGTGGCCTATTTATTTCCAGCTTGTTTTGTTGAAGCATGCGGTCCACTCTGACCTCCAGATCAGGCACTTTCCCTGCTGCCTTGGAGTCTGACAAGTCGTTACTGCTGAGGGGCAGCATAAAGCGAGCTCCCAAAAAGCAGCCTCTTCACCCTTATCCGGCCCTTCCTGTCTCCCTCCTCTTGCCCTTAACCTTGCTGTACAGCTTCTGAAACCACCATCTGTTTAGCATGTTTCCTGTTTACTGAATAAAAGCTTTATTCCTTAAAAGTACATGAATTCATGTTTTTCATTCTTCTGATAAAAAGAAAATTAACATGGAATATGTGGCCCCAGATGATTTGTTTCTGGATTTGAAAAGATTGTTCACTGACGTCAGCGACTTTATGACACAGTGTATGCGTACAGGACACATGACCAAGGCCGGCTACTCCTGGCCTGCATTTCCCATTCACAGAGGAGGCAGGAAGATGGCGTTTCTGCTGCCCATTGAGCCCAGGACAGTCTTAGAGCCACAGATATATAAGAGAGCGGGAAAGTCTTGAAAAGCTATCTCACTCGACCTCCATGTCTAGAGGGCGACAGGCCCCCTAGGGGTCACACGGGTCAGTGAGATGAGGAGCTGGATCACCTGAGCTTCTGCAGATGCCAAGTCCCAGAGATGCCCATGTTACCCCAAGCTCTGTCCCTGTTTCCTCAAGTCTTTTGGCCTGGGGTCACTGCCAAGGGGCCAACCCCACGGACCATCTTCTCCATTACTTGGTGTTGCCAAAACAAACCTCACTCACCACACATAAGCAAAAGAAATGCAGCTGCTTTTGATGATTCACCAGTGAGACCATGTCTGGTTTATAGACTGGCATAAGTCGTATCACTAGTTCATGCCAAAAACTGAAGTCGAGACATGCTTCTTCCAAGTGAAGACAACAGCAGATGTCTCAGGGACTCGGAGACCACCTGGGACCCTGCACCCCTTTTTGGCAAATCCTCACTTACACCATTTATCTCATTGACCAATTCAGTCATTACCAAAATGGATACACAGTTTGTATCCATTCATTCATCCAGCCATCCACCTATTTGGTGCTTGCTGAGCACCTACTCCTCTCTGCCTCCTCTCACGCCCAGGCCACTGCCTCAGTTTACCTGGCAGAACAGCTTCAACCCCCACCCACGTGACCTCACCCCTGGAACCCCAAGCGCCCCTCCCGCAGGGCTGCAGGCGCCATTCTCCACACTGCTTTGGGGCTTTAGGCTCAGCTCATTGCAACTTGTTCGGATGGTCTTAGTTGCTGGCTCCACCACTAGACTGAACTTCATGAGGGCAGCAAGCGCGTTTAATCCTCTGTCCCCTGTGCTGGTTACAGCACAGAACTGAAGGGACCCGTCCTCCGCCGAGCAAGACCAGCCTGTGCGTGCGGGCATTATTACCTCTGGGAAGTGAAAGCTCCCGCTTGCTTTCTGGTTCCACCTGGCAGGAAACAAGCTGCTTCCAGCCCCTTTTGCCTTCCTCACACGTGAGGGCGGTTCACAGGTGGAGCTTCTCATTTGACTCCACCTGCTTATTGAGCTCTGGCTCAATAAGCAACTCTCCCGAAGATTACTGAAGATGACGTTTCACCTGCTTTGGAGGCTCAGGAATGGGGAGTCTGGGGAGAGGGGCCTGTTGGGGTCATATTGGGGGACGACTCCAGCTTCCTGCCAGAGTAACTCAGAGACCTGGACCAATCAAGGAGAAGCATGACCAGGTGTGGAGTGGAAGAGACCTTGAGTACCTGCCCAGTACAGGGCGACTTTTTAGTGCCCCTGTTTGTAGTGGGAGGAGGAGGACTGGGTGACCAGGCTAGAGCAGGCCTCCCTTTCTGCATAAGCCTGGATAAGTCCTGCTGCCCCCGAGCTGCCTGAGTGTTCCCACTTAAAGGGTCTTAATGTTCCCGCTTAATGAAATTAAGACAACTAAGCCAAGAGCATGCCTAATCAGAAATCCTGATTATCCGGCCCAATCAGAAATCCTGGAGAGAGCTGCTGACCCCTTTCCCAGGAGCCCTGGGACTTTGGGGAGGGGTGCCCCATCCAGATCCTACTAGGAAAGCCCAATCTCCCTCCTGTACTCCCATCCCCAGTCACCTGGTCCCAGCGTGGGGGGCTGTTTACCATCAGCCCTGGGGAAGAACTTCCTGATGACTTCTCCCGGTCATCTGTCTCACACCTGCCTCCCGACCCTGACAGCCAAGCCTCTGTGGAGACCTAGTGAGGGAACTTGCTCCCACATGGGGCTGGGAGGCCTGGGTCTCTGAATGCGTGGGGAGTTTGGGGACTTGGGAAGTCTGAAGGCTGTGATCCTCCACGTAACGTTTTACCAAACAGAAGGAGGTGTGACTAATGGAGGGAATGACAGAGAACTTGTAAGGTGAGTCAAGATCTTGCACAAGAGCTGAGAACAAAAAATAATTTGGGAAACAAAAAGAGTGTTTAAAAAAATAGTTAAATTTAATTAGAGGCAGTGAAGACACTGAACAGAAAAGACACTGATCTAGAACTAGGGTTGGCACGCTTTTTGCAAAGGGCTAGATAGTTAATATTTTTGGCTTTTTGCAGGCGATTCGATCTCTTTCCTAACTATTCTACTCGGCCTTGTAGCTTGAGGTCAGCCGTAGGCAGTACATAAATAAATGGACGTGACTGTGTTCCAATAAAACTTTATTTATAAAAACGGGTGGCAGGCTGGATTGGGCCCGTAGGCTATAGTTCTGATCCGAGACCTTCACAAAGGAGAGTAAGAAAGAAAGAAAGAAAACTGTCATTGACAAAATGAGACACGTAAGTAATAGATTCAAGAGACCTAACTTCTCAATAATAGGAGTTTCAAAACGGACGAAGGAGGAGATGCCATAATTGAGGACAAAATAAAGTTTTTAAGTTGAAAGAACTCATCAGTAGACTGGACGTTTTCCCTAAGAACAAGACGAGCTTATCTACTTTCACCACTGCTTTTCTATATTGTACTGGAGGTTCTGGTCAGGGCAATTAGGCAAGGGATAAAAAAGGCATTCCTATTGGAAAGCGAGAAGTAAAACTATTTCTATTTGCAGATGACATGACCTTGCGTGTAGAAAATCCTAAGAAATCCACTAAAAAACTAAACAAAAAGTTTGGTAAAGATGTAAGAGCAATACACGAGAATTAATCATATTTCTATACACTTGCTTTGAGCAATTAAGGAAATTGAGGAAATTAAGGAAACTTATTTACGGTAACATCAAAAGAATAAAATACTTAAGAATAAATTTAACAAAAGAAGTGCGAGACTTAAAAAATACACTGAAAACTACAAAATGGCACCGAAAGAAATCAAAGACCTAAACAAACGGAAAGCCACCCATTCATGGATTGGAGAGTTGACGTGACAGTGTTCTCTAAGTTGATCTATAGATTCAGTGTAATCCCGGCAAAATCCTACTGCCTTTTTTTATTTTTTGCAAAAATTAGCAAGCTAATCCTAAATCCATTTGACCTAGAATGGCCAAAACAATCTTGAAAAAGAAAAACAAAATTGGAAGAGTCATGTTTCCTAATTTTCGAATTTATTGCAAAGCAACAGGAATCAAGACAGTGTGACGCTGGCATAAGGATACATATATAGATTGACAAATAGAGTCGAAAGCCCAGAAATGAGCTCTTACATTTATAGTTCATCAAGGTTTAACAAGGGTGCCAAGACAATTCAGGGGAGGAAAGAATAGTCTTCAATAAACAGTGGTGGGACAGCTAGATCGCGACATGCAAAAAATGAAGTTGGACCCTTTTTTACATCATATGCAAGATTATGTCCAAATGGATCATAGTCCTCTATGTAACAGCTAAGACTATAAAACTCTGTGAAGAAAACACATGTGTAAATCGTCATAAGCTTGGGTTAGGCAAGGGCTTCCTCAATATGACACCAAAAGAGAAAAAAATAGATAAATTGGACTTCATCCACATTAAAAAAAGTTTGCTGCAAATAATACCACTAAAGTGAAAAGAGAACCTATAGGATGGGAGAAAATATTTGCAAATTATATATCTGAAAAGGGTATGCAGAATATATAATGAAGTCTTACAACTCAACAGAAATAAATTAAGCCAATTAACAGGCAGGCAAAGGATCTGAATAGATATTTCTCCTAGGAAGATATACAAATGGCCCACGAGCACATAAAAAAGATGCTCAACATCATTAGCTACCAGGGAAATGCAAATCAAAAAAATGCAGTGTGATATCACTTCACGCCCCCCTTGGGATGACTATAAATGTCACTCTACCTGAATTCGCCTTTGCCATGGAACTTACATATAATTGCAAGGATATTATGGCAGTTTTATTTCAATATATTTGAGCATCCACATGAAACGATTTTTTTAAAAAAAATAATTATAAGGGTAAAAATGTTGGACTTGGAAAGGCAGCAGGTCGAGCATTATCAGGGGACAGGGCTGGGAGCCTCGCAGGTGACGCTGCTTTGCCACCACTCATCGTGAGGCCATGGGCGTGTGCTGGTGTTTCCTGGGCCTGGGCTTCCTTGAGTTGGATTCTAGATGGTAGACTTTGGTGGCCCCTGGGGCAGCTGGCGGTGGCCGGGGTGGATGGACTGTTGAGGGGAGTAGAATGGGAGAGATGGGGCAATGAACACAAGATGAGAGTGTTTCTGGTCACTTCTACCACCTGACGGCTTCGGCCAAAGCAGCTGCATTCTTGACCATATCGTGGAGTGAGTCTTCCGGGAAGATTTTATCTGAAGGAAGCTTTTGCTACTAACGCGAAGTTTGAAAGCCAGATGATCTCCCGCCCCCAAGTTGCTTTGGGCTCTGATTTTTTCATAGCGGTCGGCTCCCACAGTTCATTGGTTTTCCTCTGATAACTGCCTGGTCTGTTAGAATTTAGACGTTTGTAATGTGTGTGTGAGCTTTCCTTCTTTGACAAAACCACCGTTTAATTTGGAACATAATTTGACCTTGCTTTTCCCAAATGACCTAGAAGTAGGCTAGCGTGCAGGGGCGGATGGGCCGTGAGCGGGTAGACAGTTCCTGCACACACGCCCGACTGGGAATGATGAAGTTTACAGCCTTTAGGTAAAAATAGCTCTGCGCAGCTTCCGCCAGGAAGACACTTAGCAAGGGAAGGAGGATTCATTTGCTAAAAAAGAAAAAGGCTCCCAAATTGCCACCAGAATTTTGGAATTCATTTTTGCAAAATGTATCACGGGACAGAAAGAGGTTCTTCCCCTCTTACTCCGTAATTCCATTTCGGGGCATTTGCCCTGAAGAAGTAAATGGAACTTAAAAAATAAAAGCGCAGTGGACAAAGCCGTTCTCAGCAGTGTCGCCGGCAGAAGTAAAACAGTAGAAACAGAAAAGACACTCGAGGTCGACGGCAAGGGTTTAGGAATCTAATACAAATCCAACGTTACCCTCGCCGCTCACAACTCGTTCACGCGTGCGGCCACCTAACCCTGATCGCCTGTCCCCGTGCAGTGCCTGAGGAAGAAGAGAGAACAAGAGGCAGGGCATTCATGTCCCAGGGAGCTATGGACACGAAGGCTACACGCAGATAAACCGACGCTTACGATTCAACGTGACGGAAGAAATGCAATGAGCGGGGACACAGAAGAGAGACCGCGATCCAGACTAGGCGCCCCGGGAAGGCTTCCTGGAGGAAGTGACTTTTAAGTTGAGCTATGAACATTGTGGTGGTTGGCCAGGGAAAATGGGAGGAAGGGTGTTAAGGCAGAGGGCATGTGTAAAGAGTGGGTGGTGACAGCGTGGGCTGTAGGGTGGTGACAGACAGCTCAGCAGGGAAAGCAGACTGACTGCTGACGAAGGACTCGAGCCCACCGAACAGCCCTGTGTGCTGCATGAAGGAGCTTTTCCTAAGAGCCACGACAGGATTTTGAGCAAGAGAGCGACATATTTAGAAAGCTCACTCTGACTGCTGGCCAGGCCTGTGGAGCAAGGCCAGTGTGACTGCAGCCAGGCCAGCGGGGACGGCGGCTGGCCAGGGCAGAGGCAGCGCAGACAGGCAGATGGGGACACAGATCCTTGAGTTGTGGAGAGGCAGGATGGAGGGGTGATTGAGTGCGGGTTCTGATCCTGACTGCTTCGGTGTGTGGCCCTTAGTGAGTTAACGTAGCAAGTTAAAGATCACTGTAATGAGAAGCCACCTTACGGGGTCGTTGCGAGCAGCCGCCGCCTCGTGCGAGGCACCTCCGACGCCGAGCGTGGGGATAGCGCTAGGGGAGTTGGCAGTGTGATCGGCGGCTTGTTGATAAGGGCAATGGGTCAAAAACAGGGCTCAGGAGGGACGACCACATTGCTGGCTCGGGCAGCCGGAAGGATGGAGTGCAGAGTTTGGACGGGGAAGCGGATGCATTTGGTCTGGGGCCTAAGACTGAGGTACCAGGGGACAGACCGGTATGCAGGTAAGGACACCACCGAGTCGAAGACGGGGCCTGGGAGCTGAAGACGCAGCCCAGGGAGGGAGGGAGCGGGAAGAGCAGGGACCCCGGAGAGGGCCTGCAGCGCACCCAGGGGTAAGCGACAGGCCAGGGAGTTTCTCTTTTTAATGGGAAAGAGCTGAGCCTGCTTAAATGCCGCAGGAAGGAGCCCTGGGGAAGCACACCATGGACAAACGCCCCCAGGTAGGGTGGCCTTTATGATGTTTTTCTTACCATCACCATCAATGTGAGATTAGACAAGGAGTGATGATAGCAATCATAGCAGCCTCTTATGCCTCCGACAGGAGTTATTTATAACGAGGTTATAATAACAGAGAAAAATCCTTGTAAAGTTACATGAGAAAAGCAATATAAAGCATTGTATACGCAATATGT
Organism: Pteropus vampyrus; assembly: GCF_000151845.1. Classification (NCBI taxonomy): domain Eukaryota; kingdom Metazoa; phylum Chordata; class Mammalia; order Chiroptera; family Pteropodidae; genus Pteropus; species Pteropus vampyrus. The sequence continues at coordinate 279,655 of NW_011889049.1, forward strand.
TAACTGTGGGAGAATGTCCAAAAACGTACTTATAGGGAAAAAAGGCCGGAAGGAAATGCGCCAAGAAGGAATCGTCCTGTTTGTGGGTGGTCAGGACACGGCAGATTTATTTCTGAATTTGCCGAAATGAATGTATGTTAATTTTATCATTAAAAAGTCCAACGAACTTTATTGTATAAAAAGAAACAAATTAGGGAGGATGGGGGCTGTCTCTACCAAGGTTACAGTGACCTTGGGCAAATCCCTGTTTCTGTAGGGGCTTTGGTTTCTACATCCATAGATAAAGGAGGCTGAACAAAACAGCATTGCCCTAATGTGCGCTCTGCCTTGCAGAGATGTCCCAGGAAGGTCAGTTTTGGGGACTCTTTGGGCTCACAATCTGCCCTGGGTGTCCTCTATCCCTGGGAGGCCTCTCCCAGATGGCCACGAGGCTCAGGCACTCCACTCTCTTTTCAAAGGCCACCTTCTCCAAGTACTCAGGCTTAAGTGGCCTCCATCACCACCGGCCCCTCCCTGCCTATCTCCAGCAAGAACTGGGATATCTTTGGTCCTAGGACTGACAGAGAGATAGATAGGACAAGAGTCTCCAGGTCTGGGTGGTTCTTACTAAATGCTATTCTTCCTAAGTGTTAAAATGTAGCACAGCATTTTACAGAAGCAGCAGCTGTAATCTGGTAAGTGTGGCCAACTGCAAAATAAAGAAATCGAATATGTAATTAACCAAATAAGGCATAGAAGCAATGGTGGAACCTGCTTTCCGGGAGACAGAGCTTTGGACGTGAATCCCATCTCTTACTTGCTGCAAGTAAATAAAACTACCTATGGACGATCTCAGCTTATTCTTGAACAGAACATGGTGCTTGGCTCAGAAAAGGGAATGATGCTTATTGGAAAGATGGATGGAAGGACGGACGGACGGACGGATGTAATGGCCCCTCTGGACTCACAATGCACGTTAATGTGTTAAAACTCTGAGAGCCACACTCAAAGCCCTGCTAGAGCTCCAAAATGAGCCACAAGCTCCCCTGCAGCCCCATCCTTCTGCAAGGCATTCAGACAAACCTCCCTGCTGTGGGCGTCCGCCTGGGTCTGGCCGTCCTGAGCACGCTGGGCCCTCTCCTTCCACCGCTTCTGGCTGACGCCCGAGCCCGGAAGTGGCCTCGGCCTGGGAAGGAGATGCGCGGGAGTACACGTGCCAGGACGAGGGAAAAGCCTTTCCTGCAGAGTCTTGAGTTTCTGAAAAGGCGTTCACATCGGAGGTCAGGGCGACCTGGGGTGCCCCTGAGGCCGGGAGCACGGGCTTCTCCCAGGGCTTGTTTCAAATGCAGATGATGAGCTGACACTGGTTTCTAAACCTGCCACTTCGGTGAGAATCAGAGAAAAATAAACCCAAATAAACCAGCGAAAACAGGAACACTGTGCAGCCCCACAGGCTACGTAGAGGCGGGCAGCGTGCAGGGCCGTGACTGTCCGAGCCCCGTCCCCCCGGCTTCTGTAGCCATGGCACTGAGGGTCGTAGGGGTAACCTAAAAGACGGAGAAGCCCATTTGGTCAAAGGAACCTCAGAAATGCTACAGACCTTGTGACAGCGGCCTTGCTGTGGCAGGGAGCCTGGCAATTTCCAATTCAGGCCCGACGAGGTAGAAGTTGCCTCCAAATGTCAGAAGTTGCAATGTTGTAAGCAAATTCTTTTTTCTGCTGTTCCCCATTCTGCCCTGAGGCAACGAGCCTAATAAAAGGAGGAGGAGGAAAAGTTCTGGGTGCTCCCTTGACCAGGGGCTCGTGCCACTGCCACAAGATGTCATCGCTGCACCCCGAAAGATGCCCAGTTATGGATTTTATATGTCAGTGAGGCGGAGTGTTCTACAAGAAAGTGAGACATAGTCTACAGAAGTGGCCGAGAACAGAAAAGCCCTAACGTGCCTTGTTTCCGCCACTCGGAATTTGGCCTTGAAGCCCCTCTCAGTGGAAACTGGGGGCGGGGGGAGGGGACAGAATCATCTGGCTTCCGAGTTCCCTTTCACGGTGTTTCCCCAAGATGGCATGCCATGGAATGCTGATCCACGGCCCATAATCAGCATCTTCGGAGCAAAAGTGCCCCATGCTCAAGTTTGGAAAATGCCAGTGTGAACAGGGTTACTTGGTACAGAACTTTCCAAGGACATCATCAGGCAGCCTGCACTCAGGTCTCTGCACGCTACACACAATATGCCGCGTCTGACACTTTCTAAAGTCATTCGGAGGGTAACGCCCCTCCCCTGTCACTCTCCGCAGCCAAGCTAAGCGCTGATGCGGCCACAGGCCACTGGGAGGAGGAGGATCACACACAGGAAGGACCAGGACAGGCTGGCTCCGTGGGCCAGAAGCTGCTGCCCCGGCCTCTGGGGCCTCTTGTTCGGCAGAATCCTGAAAGTTCCAGGCTGCGTTTGCGTACAGAGGGGTGAGCGGTCGACCAGGCCAGCGCTCGCTGTGTTACCGAGCAAGTAATGAATACCCGCGAGGCTAATATTGGGCTGTTTAAGAATTTCGTTGAAATTTAGGCAAGTGTGAAGCTAGTAATAATGGCTCATATACACATCCCTTTCCCATTATTGAGCTTAAAAAATAGTGGACGTAAACGGAAGTAAATGAAGATCCGACGAGTCAATAATGGGTCCCTTTCCCTTCCCCGATCCGGTTATTCCCTCAATCGTTAATTTCAAAATGATTATTTCTGCCAGTATTTCCATAACCAAGTAAACAACCGAGTATCATAATTAAGCTGAATTCCTTATAGTTATCTAATCTGATAGATGTTTATACTCCACATGCAAATGATAGTTCCCAGGTGAGGAAAACACATCTGTATGTGACACAGAATATAGTGTGAATCATAACTAATTTTGAATATTTTAATTTATATACTTCCACGATTATAGGGCAATAAGAAATCCGCTTTCCAGATTTTATTTCATTATAGAATATATTTGGTAAGGATACATACAAACGGAGTCACCTTTAATACACATCGTTTACTGGTGCCTGCACTTCCACAGTGGGCTGGAGATGTCGTAAAAAACGCTTCGAATGTCGCCATCGACCGGCCACTCTAAACAACCAGTGCTGTAGAGTTCACAGAGTTCAATTCATTTACTTGCCTAGAGCAAGTAAAAACCTTCATGTTTGTTTTTAAGTCTGTTTATTACTCTTCTATTTTAAAATCTGAGATACATTCCCCAATGTAAACAGTACATTTCAATCCGTCACACAATCAAAATGGATAAGGCCTTCTTGACAAATGTATGCCGCCTACGTTTTACTCATCAGAACGTGATCTTACTTCATCGCGAAACCAGCCGTCCAGGCACAAAAGACAGGAGAAGCAGCTGCCTTTAGTGCCTGGTGGCGCCTTCCAGACTTCTCCCTGCTGCAGGTTTACGGTATCTTTTCGACTTGGTCTCCTTGGTCTTAAAATACAAATATACAATGTCCATAAGCATAAAACAGTAGAGCCTAGCCTTATGCATTTATCGTGACTTGCTAAAATCCTATACAATACCATACCATGCCAGTTACTATACAGAAGGTGGCCGGGCGTCTCCCCCGTTCATCAGGGGATGTGGCCGGGGAAGAGAAGGGGCGCCTGTCACGCGGGTGCTAAGTGGCTGGCCGCACTGGGTTGGGCAGACAGCCCAGCGAAGCTCGGAAATGCCTGTATCCCCGGCTGCGATGTTTAACTAAACTAGGAGTCCAACCTGCCTAACACGAGAAGAGAACAACCCCCTCCTCACTGGCCTCCCGGAGGGAGAACTGAGTGACACCTTAGACCACGTGACCAGAGGAAGTCTGATCCGCATGTCCCGACTCAGCTGTGCAAATCAGTTATTCACTCTCCACTCGGTCGGCGTAGCCCGTTAGAACCACCTCGTCGTCATAAACACGCGACGCGGCCAGCTCGATGGTGAAAGGGGACGGACAGGGTGTGGAAAGGCATTCTGTGACCATTCTTGAAGAGCTCATAGAAAAGCTATGAAGGAAACACCAGCTATCCTGTCGATGTCACCGTCATGTAAACCTTGGCATCTTTTTTTTTTATATTAAATGTGTTTTACATATTGTACAACAGAGAAACCTGAACTGCTGATCTGACGTGCCACTCACCGATCCCTCGGCTAAGGTAAGCGGCACAGGGAGTGGTTTTCCTGAGGTTTGTGAGAACTTTTCAAACGGAACAACAGAAATCACAGTGGCCGAGGAACCGGGGCTGTGCGTTTCCGGGCCAGCTCCGCTCCCCGAGGCTCCTGCCGGCACTAAATGACCCGCCACTGCATGATGCTCGTGTCTTTGCCGCCTGTGGAGATAAGGTGGCTGTCGTCGCAGAGGAACTCGACGTTGGTGACGTGGCTGCTGTGCCCACTGTACACGTGGCTGGGAGCCTGGGAAGAAAGACACGAAGGGAGCTGAACGCGAAGCGCACTCTGTCGAGTCGGAAGGCGCTGGGATTCTACGGTCATTCTTCCGTCCCTTCGTCCCTCCCTCTCGGCAGCTGCCATCTGTGCCGTGCTTGGTGGGACACGGCAGGGACCCAGACCCAACCACGCGGAGTCCCTGCACGTAGAGAATCTGGTCTGGCCTGGGGACAGACACGGGCAAGTGACCGCCCTGCGCAGTGACACGTTCAAGCCCAGACGGCTGTACCAGGCCCAGGGTGCCCAGCAGGGGGACGAAGCAGGCGCCGGGGTCTGGAGGGAAAGGGGTGTGCTGGTGAAGGGGGATCACAGGCAGGAAGGACCAGGCCAGGACGAGCTCGGCGGGGCTGGGGCGAGGGCGCCATGGTGGAGGGGTGAGGAGCCCACGAAGCGGGCGACACGGGGAGATAAGCCAGGTCTCGGGGCTTCTAAGGGTCCCCCGGAGGGCAGGGGCAGCCCCTGAAGTCCTGTAGGGCGGTGGACGACAGGGCCAAGTCTGCGCCTGGGACAGGTGGCATTTACTCACACCGCCTTTCTCCTCAGTTACCGAGGCAGGTCAGGCCGCACACGCGCCCCAGGAGGGGGAACCGTGAAGCCAGGTCCTCACCCTGAACTGCGAGCAGGGGTAGGAGAAGAGGTGCACTTTGCCGAAGTCGTCGCCCGTGGACAGCAGCTTCCTCTCATGGGCCCGGCAGATGGCATTGATGTCCGTTCCGTCCGAGCCTTCTGGCCACACTCCTAACACGGAGAGCACAGACAGGGCGCTGGAAATGCCAGAGGCGCTGGGCCACGCTGCCTGGGGACTGGCTGTTGAGCTCTCGCCAAAATAAAACGGCCTAAGTCCCGGGCTTGGGCACCGGGGCTCCCAGCCGCTCCCGGGAACCCCTCACCGCTTGGCCCTGTCCTGCTGCTGGGGCACGGTGACAGGCCTCCTCCTTTTCCAGGCCCTTCTCGGTAACACAGCAGCAATCACGCCAGGAGCTCCGGTTCTGGACACAACGCCTTCCCACCATCCCCCCAAAAATCTGATGGGCAGCCGACTAGTCTGCAGCCTGCGAGTTCCTAACGTTTCTTTTTTCTGGGTGACTCTTTACATGTGAGAGTCTCTCCAGAGGACTTCTTAACCCTGGGCCTGTGTGCCCTTCAGGCTTTTCCTGCTGTCAGCTCCTCATGGCTGCAGCTCGCTTCGGGGTACCCAGCAGGTGTGGTGTGTCTGCCGTGGGCCAGGTGAGGCAGCCGCTCCGGCCCTGCAGCCCTGGGCTCAGGTGGGCCTGACGAGTGGGGTGGGGGCGGCGGCTCCTGACCGGTGCTCAGGGAAACCCTTTTGGCTTCAGTAACTTTGGATCTGAGAGCGCTGGATGCACACCAGCCCTTCGACTGGTGGTTTGGGAGAAAACGCGGGTGGGGGTGTCCTAGCATTTAGCACCAGAAAATGGTAAAATGCTAGCTTTAAGAAGATTTGTGAAATTCTGACCCACTTATCATGGGTTCACATAAACAGATTAGAAGTACTGCTTTTTTAAAAAAAATTCTCCTAAATTGTGGCAATCTATTTTAGATCATTTAAGACTATATTTCTAATCTGAACTTCGAAGGACGTGAAAATTTTAGTTTAAGGACCAAAGAGATACGGCAATAACGAACAAAAAGTAAGTAAATCAGCTGAGTGCCATCTGGCCCATCTATGCAGGAAGTTCAGCGCAGCCTTCTCACGTGAGAAGGTTCTAGAGAACTAACTCGGGACTCATTTCATACCCTTCTCCTGGTCCTTCCTGCCCGGCCCTGGGGTGCTGCATGAGGTGCATCCTGTGGGGTTCATGCAGCAGCAGAGCAGTGTGACAAAACCATGAGAATTCCCAACAATTAGAAAATACTCTCGAGTAGACACATCATCCATTTGAGCCAAGTGAAATCTGCAGGAAACTCACCGAAGACATGGAACCCCAAAGTGCACGTGTACGTAGCCCATTCTATGTCCCTTGTAGTCTCCACACTTACGACTTGCTTACAAGCAGAGGGAACCCCTGAGAAAAACAAACACAGGCCTGGTGATGTCTGAGCCAAAGCCCCCTCTCCTTCCGGGGCGGGGCTGGGCCCTCGGAGCCACGTGTCATGGGCTACAGAGTCCTCTGGAGAGGGACACGCTCCACTCCCCAGCCCGGGGCCTTCGGCGTCCTCCCCGACCTCTGGCTGGTTTCCCCTCGTCCAGCTTCTCTTTGACTGTCCTCTGGTTCCTAGGCCTCCATCCACTCATGTCCCTCCAGAACCCCCAAACACAACTCAGCCCCCTGCTGTCCGGCTCCCCTACTTTCTGCACACGTGTGCATGCGCGCGCGCACACACACCCACCCATACACACACGATCCCTTCACCTCTGAGTCAGAAACAGAAGCTTACGGAAACCAGTCCGACCAAGGACCTAAGGCCTCCCAGGGGCTTTGCCTGTGCCCCAAATGAGCTCTCACTACTGGAGTATGAGACTGTGTCTGAGAAGATTCTAGACCCAGGGCCTGTCCCTGAAAACCATCCCCCCAACCCCGTTTCTGCCCTGTGTCAGGCAAAACCTTGGAGAGGGCAGGGAGGGGACACCAGGTGCTGCCTGCCCGGCTGGAGGGAGGCGTGGGCCTGGCGCTGGGCTTTTCTCCCTTTCCTCTACCTTTCCCCTTTTCCTCCGCCTGCCTAGGCCCCTCAACAAGGGGGTGCCCCCCCGCCGCACTGGCTCCTGATGCCTGTGGCCTCACGCCTGAGCCCAGACCTCCGTGCCTGTGAACTGGGATAAGCCTGGAAGCGCTGTGGGTCATGTGGGAAGACGCAGATGAGGATGCTGCACTTTTTAGTAGCTTCCGGCGGGGCAGGGACCAGGCCCGCTCGTACCCGTGACCCCCTGTGCTTAGGCCAGAGCCGGGCATGTGGCAGGTGCTCGGCAGGTGTTTGAGGAACCTGAGCATGGCGTGTCATGTGTGCTTAGTAAGTGGCAGCCACTCTCACCCTCACTGGTCCCAGGTCCTGCCTGGGCACGGACACTGGTGAGAGGGGCTGGGGGAGCAGGGAAGGGGACCCTGGTGGGAGACACTTCATGGTCTGCCTGCTCGGGATGACGTCCCCACAGCGTCCCTCTCGCTGTGATGGCTCTGACCCTCTCTCTTCTGCTGCATCTGGCCCCCTCCAGCCTCATTCTCCTCGGGGGCTGCATCCCCTCAACAGGGACCTCGGTCGGCCCGAACCCCACTTGTCTCAGTGCTGGGAAGGACTTGAGAGGTCGTGCGGCCCAACTCCTCTGTTTACAGAGCAGGGAACTGAGGGAGCGGAGGCCCCAGCTGTGCGGGAAGGGTTTTGCGGGAGCACACGCGCTCCCGGGCGCCACTCACAGTAGAGGATCTCGTAGTCTCCCGAATTGGAGACGAGGAACTGCGAGTTCACCGACCAGTCCAGGTGGGTGATGAAGCTGGAATGGCCCTGGAGGAGGAGAACAGCGCGTGAGCTTCCCTCGCCCCGTGACCTCCTGACCCACGCTACGCCGATGACAGTCAAGGGCGACACGTGTGCCCGCGCAGTGACGCGTGCGCTTACCGAGCATTTGCCGACTCGGGTGTACTTCCGGCCGTTGTCGCTGACACCGTAAATATAGATACAGTTGTCATGGGAGCCTATTGCTAAGAAATTCCCATCTACGAAGATACGACAGATTACATTTCAATTGTTAAAAATAAGCATTTGATTAATTTTAAGAGATGATGCTAGTTGCCATCACAGATTAAAAAAAAAACAACAGCCAGTTTAATGAATTATTTCAAAGAGAATAATTTGCTTTTGAATGAGTCCTATGCCACTTCCAAAACCACCTTTTGAAAATCTGTACCTGCCCATTTGGAAGGCAGTGGGCAATTTCATAAGATGTTTGATGTCAACGGACCATATAATCCACCAATTCTACTGAGGAGTTTACTCAAGAGACATAAAAACAAATCACTGTTCATAAAAACAAATGTCCACAAAAAACAAATGTCTACAAAAAGGGTATATAATGAATGTCCATAGCAGTGTTATTCATAGTAGCCACACCACAGAAACGATCCAGTGTCCGTTAACCGATGGGATGGATAAATAAGATGAGTACAACCCAGCAATTAAAAAGAAATTCCTGATACGTGCACAATAACAAGAATTAACCTCAAAAACAGCATTCTAAGTAAAGGAAGCCAGATGTGATAGGCTACATGTCATATAGCTTCATTGATACGAGGTGCCATAAACAGGCAATTCATGGACCAGAACAGCAGATTAGCCGGTGCCCAGGCCTGGGAGTGGACGCGGAGAGTAATGGCTGATGGGAAGGGGGGGGGAACTTTCTGGGGTGCCGGAAAGGTTCTAAAATTGGACCATGGTGATGGACGAATGACTCCACAAATTTACTAAGAATCAGTGAGTTGTATGTAAATTATACTTCAATAAAGCTGTTAAAAAAGAGTCTTCATCTTTTTTGAGATATATACAGTGACATTAACAGATAAAAGATAAGCTATCTGGGAACTCCACATACCATGGGAGTGGCCAGTGGGCAGGGTTACAGATGAATAAGGTGGACTGAGAGTCAGTAATTGCTACAGCTGGAAGATAGGGACGTGGGGTTCATATGCTCTTCTAATTTTGTCTGTCTGAAAATTTCCATCATCAAAACTTAAAAAACACACTAGCACAGTGATCGAAGAAGGGAAGGGAACCCCGAAATGTCACGATTATGTGCACGTATAGTTGAAATTTCACGCCGAGGAGGCTTGTGAAATGTTTTTCTTTAAAGACATCTACACAGAAGTTCATCAGTCTGTTGGGCTTTTATCGTAGTGAATGGTTTGCTTTCCAACCTGGTGAGTAGCGCATTACAGAGAGCTGCTCATTCCCATCCGTGTGAACAGTGACCAAGTCTTTCGTTTCTGTGTCAAACACAAACCACCTGTTGTAAACATGAGAAAAAGCACAAAAAGTTGTTTAGTGGGAAAATGAAGACTATGACAATAGTAAGACTTAAAAGCTATTAATCTAAGGGCTTAATAAATATTCTGTCTCTGTAAGAACACTTCTTCTCGCTTTTATTTTATTTATTTATTTTTTTAGGTGAGGCGACCCTTGGCTGACCTCACAGATTGCAAGGACCTAGTCAGCTTACAATCCCTTATTTTTTATTTTTTATGCCTACAGCGCGTGGTCTTCCTAGGTGGTCTCCCATCCAAGTACTAACCAGGCCCGACCCTGCTTAGCTTCCGAGATCAGACGGGATCGGGTTTATTCAGGGTGGTCTGGCCGTAGACTCCAGCTTTTATTCTAAGAACATTTCTTGCATACGAGCATTTCCTAAAGAACGAAGCAGCATATCGGATGCCCATTGAAATGGTTCGGTTACCGAGGCTACGACAGGGCTCCTCGATGTCTGAGTTGTGTCACTTCCATGTAAAAAGAGAGACAGCCGCTAACCAGCCGCTAACGCCGGCCCGTGACCACAGGAAGCAGCAAAGGGGCCCCCTGCATGGGCTTACCCAGGGACATGACCGGGGCGAGCAGGATGGGTCCGGGAAGATGGGGCTGGGACAGCCTCAGGGGTGGGGACGCTCCCCGCCGTGCTGTGCAGGCAGAGGCAGGCCAGCGTCTGACCCTCCGTGGATGCTGGCGTGTCACCAGCCAGGTGAAAGAAATGACGGCGAGGAGGGAAGAAGGGCGAATGGGGTGCTATTCTGAGTTGACATCTCCTAGCTCGGCTCCCCCAGCTGTAAGATGGGGACCGGGGCCCACAGCCACCTTGCAGGCTCAGTGTTAAATCAGTTGCAACGGATGTGGACGGGCTACGTATCCTCTTGTGAGGATGCGGCCCTTGGGGAATGTTAAGTGACGAATGCCTGCCCTGTCCTGCCCGCGTGTCCTCTGGTGGAGGCGGTAACTCAGACTCCGGAGCTCTCAGGGATGGGGAGGAAGGTGGGCCTCCTGCTGCTGCAGTTTCAAACCCAGGTGACACATTCCCTAAGCGCGTCCCCTCCGCCGGCATCACTCGGGGCCCTGACCATCGCCACCCGGTGGGCCGGGCTGACACCCCTGATATTTGGATTTGGCTTCCCAGCTTTGATCTCTTACATCTGCAACATCCATTGACCTTTAACGTGCTAGTTAACCTTAACAGAGGTCAGATCACAGGAGGCAGAGAGACTGGAGCTGAGTGAGCCAAGCCTTTGACAGGCCTGTTGAGCTGTCCCATCCAGAGCTAAGGCTGGCGCTCGGCCCAGAGGCGTGGGAGGTATAAATGCAGAGGAAGGATTGGGCCACACGTTCCATCTGTCCCCACAGGACACTGTCCGTGATTCCGAGCAACCTGGCACTGTCACCATCCCATCTCACCACACACACACAGTATGTAGATGATGGCAAGAACTGGCTGGTGGCCATTCGTCTAACTGCTGAGTTCGAAGCTGCGGCTGTCCCCAAGACTTATAAGGTAGGCTGTGTGTGTGTTCGTGTGTGTGTGTGTGCATGTGTATGGCTATGCAAACATTTTCATGAAGAATTCTGTTGGATATAAGATGCCCAGCTCTTAGCACTTGTGACTTATAAATGATTACTCCTTCTTTAGACGTACTCTACAGTCATAACCACAGAATCTAAGTGGTATGCTTTCCGGAGAGGAAATCACCAGAAATATTTGAATTAAACTATAATAAGTGTATATACGACGGCAAACAATATAAAAGTATGACTGAAACTTATAAAACGACAATGCTAAGCACCGCCACCTCCTGCCAGGCGGCCCCAGGAAATGCTCTCCCCACACCGGCCCCTCTGTCCGTCGGCACCGCAGTGTGGCTAGGCACCTCCTATGACCATGATTTTGAAAGGGCAGCAAGAAAAAGGAGTTTTAAATTCTCAGCACTTGAAATGCCCTCTCCCCCGATTCTGAAGTTGAGGTTCCTCCCGCAGCTTGCAGGGGAGGGCTCGAGGGACCCCACAAGTCCTTTGAAACTAGACGCGAAGGTGTGTGCGGGGGTGGGGAGGCGCTTTTCCAGGGGGTCCACAGCGTTCCTCGGATTTCCCCAGGCCCCGAATGTGAGGGACCACTGTCTTCATTTTCCTCTTGAGATCTGACTTAATTCTCGGTAAGTCACGAGGAGCTGGGAGGTGCAGCCGAGAGCTGCACTGAGCCTGTCCCCCGGGAAACACAGACACGCGCCTCTTTTCCGTGGACTTTGAAGGCACAAGCCACGCTGACGCGGACTTACCTCCCGGTCAGCGTTCCAACCGCAACCACAGACCCTGAAGGATGAAAACCAGAAGACTGAGCTGGATCCTAAAATATTTTAAAGGAAGTGTAAATTGATGACCAGACACAGCACTATCGCATAAAACACACACAGCCCTAACCCCTCATTGGGCCTCATTTAAAAACAGCTCTTTTTTTCTCTCCAGAATAAAATCTTTTCCGACTTGGACGAAGGTGGTGTTTCAGTAACATTAAATCTGTACCCTTTTAGAATTTTTCTCTTTCCGTCTTATACCCTTTCATATCTACCGCAGTCAGGTGACAGACCACGTAAACGCTCTTCCTGCGAGTCGTGGCAGCCCCCGTTGGTGGACCCCGCGCTGAACGGTGAGCTCGCTCGGCCTAGAAGCACGACCACTGCACCCTACGCCACTAGACAGACACCGATGAGTGCCGCTGGCGCAAGACACGTCGCCCTAGACGGATCTCGAGACAAGCAAGGGACGTTCCAGGCTTTGATCTGCTGCTACGCACACACGTTCCTTGCTAACTCTGATGCGGGATGGACCGTGATTGACGTAAGAGGCGAAAACAAGCTGTGGAGTCCCAGGAGCGGGAGGCAGAGGAAGTCAGACGGGGGAGCTGGCGCGAGGCTTCCCGGTGCGGACGGCCTCTGGCTCAGCTTTCCGGGACAGGAAAAGGCAGAAGGACACACCAATATTTTGGGGGATCGGGTGTTAATGGGACAATAATATAATCAAAGAGGTGGAGGCAGGCCGGTTTGGGGCATGTCGAGGACCGGGAGGTACAGTCGGTGGGTTTACACTGCGGAATGTACGGGGCGGGGGATGGGAAAGCGTGCGGATGACGGGAAAACGTATGGGTGACACTAGAAATGGGAGCTGCAGCGCCACGTCAAGGACTGTGATCACCAGGAAATGAGAACACAGTGAGTGATTCTTCCTCTTTCAATAAAGAGTGATGTGATTGAATCTGTGTGTCAGATACAAGACCCCTTGGCAGGGATGTTTAGGATGGATTGAAGCGAGAAGAGATTAATCCCAGGAAGACCAAGGAGAGGGTGAAAATGGAACCAGAAGTAGAAGGCGCCATTGAGATCCTCCGGGATAAACTGAAAACATAAGGGACCAGAAACTCTTCAGGTACTGATTACGTTACTGCAATGCTTTTTCCAAGGCGGGAGCTGCAATTAAGCTCAGGGCTGTCCCTCGTTCACAGAGAGAAATTGCATCCACTTGACGCTTGATCATGTAATTCATTGGAGACTCATAACATCATCGAGGTGAAGACACTGGGGTACAGGGAGGTTCCTGTCCAAAGTCGCATGGCCAGTGGGTACTGCAGGTGGGACTTAACTGCAGATATCTCTGGCATCCGGTTTGGCACCCCTACCCTTACGCCAGGCTGAGGGGGGTTCACTAACAGCCTGGTAAAGCAGAGGGGGGTGGAGTAAGTGGCATTGCTTTCAGCAGGGATGCTGTGCTGACAGAGACCCCAGAGACGGCCACCTGCCCGGGCCACCGCTGTCCCTGCTGTGTCCAGTGGTTGTTATCAGCTCTGCACAAATCCCTCCTGTATCCCCCATCTGTTCCTCCAAGCCCCTGCCAAGGGATAGATAGGTACAGCGCAGGACACCAGGCCCGGCCACCTCTGGCCACACCGGCTCCTTCCTCTGAGCTGCGGTGTTACCCCTCAGGCTCTGTCGTCTCAGTGCTCAGCTCCCCTGTGGCAGGCCGTCTCTAGTTCCTCAGTGACCTTCTCCGAAAGCACGAGGCGGGAGGGCTGAAACTCGGAGGGAGCCGGCACACTGGGAACAGCCGGCCACTCTGCAGGGCTGAGAGGAGGGTGGGTGGGGCCCACCGAGGGGCTACCGTCACACGGCACTGTGCCTGCCATCGAGGGCACAAGCCACGCAGGACACGCTTTTGACGCGCTACAGAGCGGTGCGGCGGGAGACCCAGGGCTTGGGAATCAGGCTGAGCTGGGTGTAAACACTGGCTCTGTCTCTTACTAACTCAGTGACCTTGACAAGCTATGCGATGTTTCTAAGCCTCGATTTCCTAATCAATACCGGCAGGGAAGACGACCTTCAGCATGCAGGGCTGCTGCGACTCAGGGCGGTGCGTGCGGGGCACGGGGCGCGGGGCGCGGTACACGGACGGTGCTCATGAGCGCAGCTGCCACCACTGCACGCACTGAGCTCCCTTGGTGAAGACCACGGCTGCTGACTTTCAACCTACGCTTTCCCTCCAGCATCGAACGCAAACTGCAGAGGTCAGTCGTGTGCTTTCAGAACAGCTTCTAAATTCTCGTCCCAAAGTTACGCCGTAGAGAGAACGCAGGCTCGTAAATGGGGGTTTGTCAGCATGTAAGGTGGCGGAGAGACCGCCCTCAGCAGCAACCACCTCGGAAGGCTGACTGGCTCCCGAAAAATTCAACAGCGAACTTCAGAAGTACACGGACGAGACCACGCTGGAGGCAACGCGCAAAGCGACGCGTTTGAAGGAGGGAGATTGAGTGACGTTTGCTTCGGGACAGTTTTAAATCACTATTAATTTCATGCAAAAAATAAACAAACAAACGTGTTCCAGATGGATTTTCATAAGGAAAATGGAAAGTAACGTGCACGTCTACCTCTATTATTTTGTCCCAGACGGGCCGGTGACCAACGGCGTCCCAGAGAGTGGCATGCCGGTCATGCCCACAGGTCAAGAACTGAGGTTTTGAGGCGTGGACGGCCAGGCCCCAGAGCTCGTCGGTGTGACCCTACAAGGAACCAAGACAAAGGGGAGCGCTCTGAAACGCCGCAGCCGACACTCAGGGGCCTCGGGGTGGCGAGCCAGGCTCACTGCCCGCCTCCTGGTCAGTCTCGGTTTCCTCCCTCCCCCATGTTAGCGATGCTGCAGCTGAGACTCTGAGGCTGAGGGAGGTCACGTGAGTGCGAGACGCAGGAGTTATCTCCCCTCCGTAATGCCTCACGGTACTCCAGCACTACGCAGAGGGGGCCGTGTCTGGGGGCCTGCTGGGGGTGCACCTGAGTAATGGGCGCGAAGGCCCCCGACAGAGTGCCCTGCAGAACGAAGTTCCTGGTCGTGCCTATCAAGATGACGTCGCCTTTCCCTTCGGCCACTGTCCGTATTGGACCGAACTGTTCTGGAATCTGTGTTGAAAAGACAAGGTTTAAAATGTCATGAAATTAGTAGCTCTATCGTTCGAAAAACTTGCTTATACGTCATGATGACAGCTCTCTCCCTCTCTCTCACATACACGTGCCCATCTATATGGACAGAAAAAGGCCCATAACCAGTACTTGCTGAATAAACGAAAAAACCCCTCAACTGACTTTTAAACTCCAAACATTTTATACACCTTAAAAGAATCAGCAAGAGTAAGGTTGTTAAAAAACTAATAAAGAATAAAGCATTATTTTTTCTTGATGAGATTAAAAGGTAAGAAACATTACTGGTTAGTTTACGTGTTGTGACTCTGGAGAGCAGCAGCGGGTAAGGTTTGGAAAGTAAAGAACAGATTCACGCGCCACAATACGAGTTCCTAAAAGTTACTGCAACTGAAAGTGGTGACTTCTCGGGCGACCTCACTCTGTTGAGTTTTGAAATCCACTGTTCATGTTGGTAACATATGGAATTATGTAAACACTAAGGAAAATAATTTTGAAATGCACCGGCCAAGAACGACTTGCTAAAATAAGGTAAGTGGAGGTTTTTACACTGTACATAGAATGAAAACCACCGCCGGCCCCTGGCGGTCGACCCTAAACATGCGGGTCTGGAAAAGGCAGAGCCCGCCTGCTCCCACGCACACTTTCTCCCTCGGTGAACTTGGTGGCGACAGGCGACGACGGCCCAGGCCAGTGAAGAAGAGTTGCAGACACTGAAAAACAACGGTCGAGTATCTCCTATGAACTGGAGGAGGCTGAGGAGTTTCGTCAAGGTTGTAATTTAACACGGGACATGCTGGTCGACTCTCGTAATTAAAAAAAAGGCGTGAGAATTAAAATCTCCATGAAACGGAAGTGATTTCCAGGCTCCGATGAAGACTCCCTTTGTTAAGAGCAAGAATCGGCAGCACCGAATTCCCCTTATGGCTGCTCCCCGCCGCATCAGGACACAAGGTGACGTGTCGTGCGCATCTGGCTTGGGAGCTGGGAGAGCCGTACGGTGTGTTCGCGCTGCACTGGGGACGGTGACCGCCCACCTTCAGGTCGGTGCTGACCCGGGCAGCTCATAACTCCCTGGGGCTGGGGAGACAGTCTGGGGAGTGTACGGGAAGATGATCTGCTTTCCCGCTGGGGTGCGGGCTGCCGCCCAGGGAGAAAGGAGCTGACACAGATCCTGGGAGCTCAGAGCTCCAGAGAACGCCCGGGCACTCGGCCAGGTACGAAGCGGGTGCTCGGTGCGTTATCAGCTCAAGGTGAGCGTGTCTCCAGAGCCACATGCTGGAAACTAAAGTGAAAAAGGGGCAAGGTTTCAAGGCTAAATCAGAATGCAGATACTATTCCCTTGGAAAAGCGAGTCTGGTTCTGTTACGAAAGCATTCGAAAGGTGAAATATGCTACGACCTCAAATTCGATCAGTCTGCTGCCATTTCAGTACTTGTACTTAAACTGCCTCCACGAGTTTAATAAAATATTAGCCCATCTAATCGAATTTTATCCAAACGGTTTTTAAAACGGTACTAAAGCCTTCACGCCCACACGGAAATCCATCGGCAAGGTCCAAAATGAACGGCAGGGGCCCCGCCCGCTGTCTCACCTCCGTTTTGTGAAGTTTCTGATAGTTTCCATTCCAAGAAATGAGCTTCCGGTCTTTCCCTCCGCCCGACACCAGGGTGCCGTCCCGCAACATGCAAAGCGCGAAAATGCCGCCCTCGTGGGCGCCCTGGACGGCACAGCTTATCCGGTTCGTACCTAAACACGCCAAGGAAACCCTCCTCAGGACTGCGCGGCGAACGCCGCTTCTGTTTTCAAGGCGATGCTGTTGGTTAGAACATCCCTCTAGCAGGAACCCATAAAGGATTCGACTTCTGGGGGCGCACGGCGCCGGGGCTGCCGGGGCTGGGTCGCCTCACGGTTAAGGAAGACCCGCGTGAACGCAGGGCACAGGCCGGGGAGACCACGACGGGAGGACAAGCGGCTCGGAGCAGCGACTGGAGTCTGAGGAGCTGCGTGTCCGGACAAGGGGCTTTAGTGCCCTCAGCCTCGCTTTCCCGCTTTGTGCCACGGGCTCCTGCTTATCCCGCAGGGTCGTTTTAACGATGAAAGAGGACAATGCGGAGAGCGCCCGGCACCCAGCGTAGTGGGCGGCCACACGGTCACCGTGCTAGTCCGAGATCACGCCGACGGGTGTTTCCACCTCCACCCCCACCCCGATCCTCGAGGTCCTTGAGGACGGGGGTGCCCTGCATCCCCTTTGGTCCCAGCACATGGTCAGTGCGCACAGATGCACTTAACTCAACCGAATGAACATTTCCCAAGTGACAAGTCCCCCTTACCACACTGCTGGCTGGGTGACGCCTGCCAAATGTGGCGTGACCCAGTTATTTACGTATTGCATAGCTAAATAAACGGTCACCGATTCGTGAACAGACCCCCGAACAAAGCTCCTGATTCCCTCGTAATATCCTGGGCTTAACCAGCCTTTTAGAATGATGGAAGGTCCATAACTCGAACTATTCTTGTTTTCCTCTGTTCTAGTGTGGTTTCAAGTTACACACACACACACACACACACACACACACGTGTATGCACACACCTACATAACCTGGAATTTAATAGTAATTCTGTAGGCTGTATTAACAGACAACTCCTACAGAAGTCACGCCTGACCTCTTACAATTTATGTTTCCAAAAACTGCTGGCTTTGAAAACAATCACTTGTTACCTTTTCCCCACACCAAGATGTTGCCACTTGAATCTCCAGTAATGGTGTCACCGTTTTCAGAAAAAGTCACACAGAGGACAAACTTTGGCTTTTCTTGTTTCTGCAGAATATTGTAAATACACATACTTAGTCGAGACGTGCTTTCGTTTGCATTGATAACATCTAGACTCACAGGGATCCCAAGCTGGACAGCGTCGGCTTCTGTCACCACACCACGTGCCTTTCGTCTTTATCTACCAGTACGTGACTTATGCCATGAGATTATCTGCTCTGAAATCAAGGAATTCCTGGTACTTAGAAAGTTGCGAACAGTTTGAGCAGAGACCAGGGTTGGAGGGGGCTGACGGGCAGGCTGTGTTGTCTGTCACATTTATGGCCCGAGGAATAGGCCCTGGCACCAGAATAAAGAGGTCCTTTAACTTGCCTCTGGGTGTAGCAGCGAATATCCCCACAGAGAAGAGGTGCTGTCCCCTGGTACCCTCACAAGGCCCCCCAGCGGCCGGCCTAAAAGGCACAGAATGCCTGTCACCCTTTGTGAAGTCTCATTGCTCGCCCGACCTGCCGAGCGCCCTCTTTGCTGCTCTCCGCAAGCAGCGTGGGGGGTGGCGGGGGCTGGGGGCCTGCTCCCCGGGGAATCCTGTCCCAGCCCTCTCCCTGGGTGGGCCCCTCTCTTCTCCCCAGCAGCACAAGGGGCTCCCCAACTCTGTTAGGGATCCCGGGCACCCACCGTGTGTCACTACACCCCCACATGCACCCCCACCGTGGCCAATTTAAATAGATCCTAGGACCGGAAAGCCTCCGAGCTGCCTGAAAAGGGTCTGATCACAAGGACATTCAGTGACAAAAACAACGGCTACAAGTGGAACTTAACCTACAAGTGGAACTTAACCGTACCTCGAACAGGCCCTGCTTCTTGACGAGGGAGTTCCCCTCCAGTGTCCAGAAGTAGAGGTGCGATTTCCCACAGGTAACTATTATGTTGGTGTCCGTGGGGTGGAAATCCGCAGCAAACACGGCTTCGTTCGAACACTGAGAGAAACGGGAGAACCGGACGGCTCGACTCTCTGGGGCGCTCAGGGAAGGCGCGTCTGAACCGCGGGCAGGTAGCGAGCGCCCTCGGCCAAGCGCGAGCCTCCGGACCTTTCCCCACTTAGTTCATCTTCTGTAAACACTAAATTATGTTTGCTGCGGCCTTAGCCTCTCCGTGTCTGTCTCCCCCACTGACCGCAGCCCACGGGTGGAGCACGGGGCCCCTCCTCCGGCCAGCACCTCTCACAGCCCCTGGCACCGAGGCCGGCCCCGGGCGTCCGCAGAAGGAGTGGCTTCGGGGCGGCTGGGGACATGGGGGCTGCGAGAATTGCTCTCCTCTGCCTGTCATGGGTTCCCAGCCCTGGCTGGACAGAAGCGGCTGATGTGTGCTAAATGCAGATGTCAGGCCCCGTCCCCTCTGGTGGCCGGATCCTCCAGCAAGGGCCCACGAATCTGCATTCCCTATGGCTCCATCACTCCCAGCCCACTTTGGCTGCCGTGTTTGCCATGGGAGTCCCTCCCGGTCTCATTCCTGTGCCAGTGGGTCGGCGGCCCAGCCGGAGATCCAGCCCCGCAGGTGGACCTCGCTACCCCGACCCCATCATCTGACTTCTAGACCCGCGTCCTGCTCGGATGAATCAGACCGTGACTGTTACCTTCAAAAACCTAGATAATAACTCGCCTCATTATATCCGATCTAACAACAAAGCAAGAACTTAAATACTTGTCCAGAATACTAGAAGACGGGGCCATAGCATACAAACGGGAATTAGGAAACGTGGCGGGTCAGGATAAAGGGTCTGCATCCCAACGGGCAGGAAAGTTACACAGGTAATGCGACCTGACGGGTCATGGTGTCGGGGAAGCAGGGTGACCCGACGGGGTCCTCGTGTCAGGGAAGTAGAGTCATCTCGGCTTAACGGACGCCAGGATGAGAAACCTACAGTCAGTTCTGCGAAACACATCGCCCCACGATTTAACGGGAGAGCACGGGGAAGCGCGTGGACGTGTCGTGCAGAACAGACGAGAGGCGGGGAAGGGCAACCCGGGGACACCGCCGCGGGAGAGTCCCACTGGGGGGGCGGGGAGCTGGCGGGGCCACCGCTCCTCTCTCCCGAGTGTGCTCGGCCGGCCGGAGAGCTCCGTGCCGGCTGTGCACCTGTCCCCAGCGCCCAGCCCGCCCCGAGCGCTTCCTCGACACGCGAGGCCACAGGGGACACGCGGCATTTGTCAAATGAAAGAAAAAGTGAACAAATGCACAGTGGATTGAATTCAAAGGGTCGTGGCTGTAAAATGAGGAAGGAAAAACCCTTACAAATATTGTGAAAAGAGAGGAAACCTGCCAGGACTTGGGAGAGGACTCCTGGGGGGAGCGGGGGGCAGGAGTGGGGCCCAAGGGGCTGCGGTGAAGGCGAAGGGACTCTGAGGGCCGCGTCGGGCTGGGGGCCATGAACCTAGTGAGAAGCGGGAGACGGACAGGGAGCCAGCGGGATGAGAAGGCTCCGAAGGGGAAAACTACTAGGCAGAGGCCGACGCCGGGCTGGGAGAGAGACCTTCACGTCCGCCAGCCTCTCCTCCCTCTGCCAGTCCCACACCGACAGCACGTGGTCGTTGGAGTCATCCACGGCACAGAGGTGGCTTCCTCCGTTCTAGAAAAAAAGAGGAATTCACAGGAAGACTACGCCTGAGAATAAAATAGGTTGAGTGTGATTAAAAACGAACATTAATTTTATTTTTAAACAAAGAGCCCGCTACGTTTTAGTTACAGAATATTTACCCTCTGCTTTTGAGACCTGCTTACTTGGGGCAGACAGGCGAGGAGAGCAGGTGAACGTGGGGTGACGAAGGGACAGCAGCGGAAGAGAGGGGTCCCCAGCAGTTCCATTAAAACCAGCCCCAGAGGGGCCACAGAGCCCTCCTCCTGGAGGGGACAGTGCCTGCGGCACACGCGGCACAGGCCTGCCCCCGCCGCTGGGCAGGGTGACGGAAAGGCTGCCCATCGGGAGCGAGTGTGGGGCGGGGAAGGGGGCGAGGCGCTTGCTATCTGGGTGTGCTCGGTATGTGAGCCTCGAATGCAAGTTTCTGGCTGAAGAAGTGGATGAAAGGGTGGGTCGCTGAACCCGCACAACCTGAGGAAGCCTGGGAGACCACGAGGCCCGTCCGGCCCCTGCTTACAGCCAGCGGGCTGGCCAGTGAGGTTGGCAGACACACGCTGGGGCTGCCCTGGGAGGGGCAGCTGAAGCCTAAGGCCAGGGCAGGCAGAGCTGTCTCAGGAGCCTGAAGACAGTGTGGCTGCGGGGGCCCACTGGCTGGAATGCCTGACGGGAAGCGCATGACCTCGGAATGAGGGGACCTGGGAAGCAGGGAGGTTTCTGAGTCAAATCTGCACATAGGTGCGGGCAGTCACCCAGCCTGTTAATTCTTCCTCTTCAGCTTTGAGCGGGTGCTCATCTCCCTGTGGACAAAGGCGGCAGTTCCCACAGGGCTCACACTTACAGATTTCGAGAATGCAATGCAGGTGACGGCTCGGTCGAAAAACCCGGTTCCGATGACATGCAGTGTATTCAGGGTCACGGAATCCCAGATGCGCACATGTGGGGGCAATTGCTGTTGAGGAAAAAAAACGCAGTTACCAATTGTGACGGTGATAAAATTCATCTTTACCTTGAAGCCTTGAGATTACTTCAATTTTGCCCTAACAGAATGCCTTTTGCTGCATTTCAGAACTGTCTTTTAACATGAGTGGAGGACTCCCAAGGTTTCAGGAGGTCACGGTCTGGATGCGTCTGAATCGTAAAAATAAAAAATGACCAAGAAAATGGAATCTCATAGGAGGGTTATTCTTATAAAGTTTGTATTATTACTAAGGAATAAGTGTGAATTTGTCAACACGGTCACCACCAAACAGTTTTAAGGGCTCCTTGGGCCCCCTAGAAGCAACGCAGGCAATCGATTATCCATAAATAAAATTTAGGACTGTTATGATTTAGTTCAAAACTCTCTCAACTTTGTTCCAAGGTCATTTAATACTATTTTCCCTCTTCCTCGACAGAAGAAAGCATTCCAGAACAGTCAGCAGATTTATTAAGAAAAGGCCGAGCATCATACCTAGGGGTCAGAGTGCGGTCAAGTGCAGGTGGATTAGGTTCTAGTTCGATCGTCTCTAAGTCCCTGGGTGTCTGTTCAGTCACTTGGCCTCTCTGGGTTTCTCTGCATGTAACTGGAAAGGGGTGGCTCAGAGAGCTACTGCGTTTTTACCAGCTCTAAAGTTCTGATTAATTTCAATGCCAGAAACTGAAATATACCTTCAATTCACTAGAGGGAGGAATGGATGGTTTATTACTAATTTCGAGGAACTTTTAAAGGTCATCTAACACTAAAAAGAAAGAAATAAATAATAGAGACGCTGTTCCATTTATGTGTTTACATAATAGCTGTCTGATTTCTACTGTTCTTGTTATCTCTTCTCAAGTGTAGAATTTTAATGGAAAAATGGCAGAAGGCTAATACTTCATAAAATCTGATGTTATTGAAATAGTTTCTGAAAGACGTTTGCTGGAAGAAAATACGTTGATAAAACTGGAAGTGTTTCATGTAATTAGTTTCAGATCATATATTGTGCAGTAATAAGCTGTATGAAGGGAGATTTCAAAAAAGCTGCAAGGAGTTTTGGATAAGACATGGCAATGAACACAGCCTGGCGGAAATAAGTAACTGGAAGCCAGTTTCGGATTGTTCTCCGTTGGTTAAATTCCACTTGTTGCCCTTCTAATTCTTTAAAATGCAAATTAAGGTCTTGCCGAAGTGCTGAGGAAATTCACGCTAAGCCCCCCAGCAGCCCCTGTGGATCGCACACAGATACAAACGCCACGGGCAAAAGTCACGGTTACAGGGGCTCATGCAGAGGGTGCCTGAATTCACCGAAGAGGCCAAATGCCCGTATTCAAATGATTATGTGTTATGATTTTAACTTTACTTCTTATATCTGTGCTTCTTATTTTAATACTTCTCATGTATGTAAATACCTTCAGCATTCATGAATTCTTAGGCAAGAATAAGGCTATTTAAAAATTGGCTGAAATGAAAGCACTCGAAGGGTTTTTAAGGTCACTGGAAAAATTTTAATTTGCGATAAAAAATTCTAATGAGGGATTAAGAAGCATTAAGAGACCTTATACTTAAGCAGGCTTATTCGGCAAAATGTTATGTTGTGCTACCAGTTCATTACGAAAATATGAAAAGACAACGTAACTCACTTTTCCATCCTTGGATGTGCCTGCGACTTGTCCTGTTGCTATCGTGATCTTGTCAGGATGAACTGCTAGGCTAAGAAAAAAAAGGATGTTTACAAAATACCTGCTCTTTAGAGGTAAGCTTTACTTCTTACTTGATCGAATAATCTAGTTGAAAATTTAAATACAAGAAATCCATAATGTCTAACTTCTTACAGACTGACGATACGTGCTCTGAGTACCCCAATGAACTTAGACGATTAGCACCGATCTCATTCCATCCCGATGCCTTCATCTCCAGAGAATTTTTAAACTCAAGGAAAAAGTATTCTTTGCTTGGAAAATACCATTTCAATCTCAGAACCACTTAATCAGTCTGGAAGCTTTATTAAGAAGCCAGTTCGAGTATATTAAATAGCGAAGACACCATCTTTTTGCAACAGGACTTTTATACTTGACCAGGGAACTAGGACAAGTGGAAATACATAAATCCATCATTTCATCCATCCATCCTCCCGAGGTAGTAAAATCCCCACCAAAAGCTATCGATGAATGATGGGAACAGCAGACCCAGCCAAAAACACGAGGCAAAACATTTTTATTTTTATTAAAAAATAAAGACCCCATATTAGAAGCTGTTAGCACAAGACGTATTAAGAAGGTCTCTAAACAGGGGATTATTAGAACTACGGGTTTCGGTGACACCGTTGGTGGAGATGACGTGTCACAAGGATGGAAAACTCACAAGGTGTCTTGGACAGCCAGGTAGCTGGCACCCCACACACAACACGAAGAAGAGCTTCCGATTTTCTTCTCTTCGGTCACATCCCAATGCTGACTCCCTTCTGCTAACGCTGCGTCCCGAGTGTGACCCGAGCCGGCCTGGGAAGACTCACCACTTGACGTCGTCGTTGTGGCCGGCGTAGTGCCGCTGCAGCTGCTCCTCCGCGTTGTACAGGACCACCACCGACGCGATGAAGTACACCGTCTCGCCCGTCGGCAGCAGGTACAGGTTATTCCGGCAGTCACGGCCCCTGTACCCGTAGCTTCGCGTGTGTCAAGGTAAAAGTTTCTTTTTAAGAGCTCATGGAACATTCGACAGGCCTAGGCTATAAAATTCGACAGGGCTACTGCCATCAATTTCACGAATTTAAATAAAACTGTAAATACTCTGCCAAATACATCTGATCCCTCCCCCGCACAAAAAAGCTGGAAATGCTCATTGATTTAATGTGAATACATGTTTTAAACAACATAAAGATGTGGTTTTATTTTTAGAAAGTATGTGTTACTTTCTAAAAATACATAAATCCATCGTTTTATCCATCCATCTTTCCAAGATACATAAAACTCCACCAAAAGCTATAAATGAATTACGGGAATAGCAAACCCAGCCCCAAACATGAGGTAAAACATTTTTATTTTGATTAAAAAAAATCCCAAATTAGAAGCTGTTTGAGTGAGATGTGTTAAGAAGGCTTATAAGATATTATGATATATTTTGAAAGCTGAATTTTCCAGTCTGATCAAAAATGGTAATTTTTATTACTTTATTTACTAAAGGTAACTGGATCAGACATTCATGAAGTCGCTGGGAGATGAACTCTTTTTAAGTCAGTCAATCCATCACGGCTCTGGGAAGCGACGGCCAAGGAACACATCTCTGTGTTGAACTGGTGGAATTTCATGTGGATGCCTGTCTTCTCCACACCCCGTCTGCCTCTAGATTTTGCCAAGCTGGTGTCCTGAAGGCCGACAACCATAACATCCTGCTAAGTGGTACCACTGAATCTAGAATCAGATGCACTGGAAGCTGGATCTTGACACGAAGGATGCTGGGCTATTTCGCACCAATTTTCCTTTCTCTTCCTTTTCTGCTGCCTCTCTTGTGTCACGTTATCACACCGCTTGCTCAGATCTACTGCACTATCACGGAAGTCCACAGAGTGTTCACTTTTCCTGCTGAATCTCTGAGCTTTTCCAGGCAGAGGGCTTGATTCTGGGAGCTAAGTATGAGAAGGAGCAACGAAGCCGCCTTAGTGTCATCTTTCACCTCTGTTATTGTCATCTCGAGACACAAATCCACAACTGGGAACTGAGATGGCCACTGCTCTGTGCATTAATGAGAGAGGCTCAGCCTGGTTCTAGAATCGTAATTGGGAAAATAATTGAAACCCTATTATAATTTGTGGCTTTTGTAGCTTGTTTGGAAAACAAAATATATCTGAAAACATTGACTATTGCTTCAGATATCAAGTAGTGTGAGGTTACTGATCCTATTCCAAGAAAAAAACTTTCAGCTTTGACATTCCTTATGTTTTAGCATTTTTAAGAAAGAATTTTAAGATACTGATAACTGATGTTTATAGACCTCAGTTACATCAATACATCAATTATAAGTTTATTTTTTATTGTAACCTTGCAGCTAAATCTTTTATATTATAAAAGTACTTGTAAAAGGTACAAACCACACACCACACACACACAGACAAGGTAAAAACTTTAGGTCCTTCTTGCCCCAACCACTTCCGGCTCCTTAGGATAACTGCTTGTTAAGATTTTGGCACGTGTACACTTCCAAACCTGGAAAACTATTGTGAGAGCAAAACATCATGTGAACTTGGATGTGAAAAAAGTCACCTGGCAAAAATTACCATTTATTTGGAGCAAATTCCACTGTTTTGTATCTTCTAAAACATGAAGAGTAGGCTGAACAAACGTGCTTTGAATAATACGTTCCAGATCTGACTTAATCAGGTTAACGATGACTGACTTCAAGAACTGAACCATTTCCACTACATGTGACAGAACAGATTCCAAAATAGGTGCAGGAAAGTGCTTGTGACATCTGAATCCGAAAAAATAAAAAATGTATTTTGGAGGAGAAATCTAGGTGCAGACGATAATTCTAAAAATTTCCCAAAGAACAGTATTCCATAATTTCAACTACAATAGTAATCCTTCTAACTGAA
Organism: Pteropus vampyrus; assembly: GCF_000151845.1. NCBI lineage: Eukaryota > Metazoa > Chordata > Mammalia > Chiroptera > Pteropodidae > Pteropus > Pteropus vampyrus. The sequence continues at coordinate 305,494 of NW_011889049.1, forward strand.
ATGATATCAGCTTAAATTTAAACGACCTTCTCATAATTTGTGTTTAAGGCTTCGCATTAAACTGGGACTTGTGAATGACGATTTGAGGGTGATAAAAAGATTTTTTTCTCTTTTTCTTAAAATCCGCGTGGACTGGAAGGTGGCCTCTGCAGGCTTCCTCTAAAGTAAAATAAAATAGTAGAGAGCGGCGAAAGGGAACAAAAAGTAAAAAATAAAGTAAAATATCATAAAAAATCGACACTTAATTCGCCCTTTTTCACAGGCTCTATCCTCGTGCCTTTTCGGCTTTCTCCCTTCAGAAGCTCATTCACTTTCCAAATCTCACACGGGGAAGGTTCTAGCGGCTTTATTTCAAGAATGTTAGGCACATGGCTGACTCGGATTTCTGTGGTCAGATCCGGGCGGAGGAGGAGCGTTTTCATATTATATTTTCAGTGGGATTATAGCCATGCTCCGTGTGGACTTCGTTCTTGCTATTCGGTGTACTCCTGAACTTAGACTCGGGTACTGATACTGTCACGCTGCTCCTTCTGTCAGTCAGGCCCCCACAGCCGGCCGAGTCCCTCCTTGGTTTGAGGGGGGATGCGCCTTCTTGCTTGCAGGGTATGGCTCTTTCTCCCTTTGGGTTTAGAAACTTTTTGCCAGCACAGCTGAGTTTCAGTCCCTGAGAGTCTCACTTTCTCATTCGTAAATTCGGTCTTTTCCTGCGTTTCGCTGGTTTCCTTGTAAACACGTAAGGCTCCTGGCTTTTCCACATGCCCCTGAAGAGCTGACCGAGTGTATGTCAGTCAACTAGCTACTGCTAAAAATAATTGTTTTCATTGGAACCCGAAACTCTACCCATTTGTGATTATTTTCACTAAGCTTGCTTTTCTGTAAGTTTTTAAGTAACTTTATTCTGTTGGAAAAAATTAAAATCCAGACCAGAAACTAGTGATGCATTTTCCCATGACTCTCCAGACAAAAAAAAAAAAAACCCAAACAAAAAACATTCAATCTCTTTTCAGGAAAATAGTATGTAAGTATTTGAGCAAGGAGCACAAACACTTCCCTCGGGAATAAGTCGCTGTCCGCCCCCATCAGCAGCTCTCATGGAACTCCTTTGCTAGTACCCTGTACTGGGTTCTGACCTACGGCCAAAAATTAAATTCTTCTGTGAAAGTCGGCTATTTTGCTTTTCGGAAGCTTAAGAGGACTTAATTGCTCTGGAGCTCTACGGTTACTCTTGAGCCAAACGCACGGCCTGGCTGATAAACACCACGTCGACCTGACCGATGCATAAAGGATACACCCATTCCAGCTTGAGCCTTCTGGCCGGCAGCTCCGCCTTCGCCTCCAGGCTGTAGGCGCCCACTTGCTCCTTGGGCATGTACATGGTGACGGGACGCCCACGGAGAAACATCTTTACATACCCTTCTTCTACGAAAAGAACAAAGGTGTCAGCGAGACCCCTCCGTGGCCCGTGCACCTTGGAAGCCAGTGTCACGCTCTCCCTGGCCTTCCACTGTAAAAATGCAATCGCTACCCTTTATTCGCATGTCTAATTAATGTCTAATTCCATCTTGTTTACTTTTGATATTGTGCTTACTTAAGGACATGAACTATATAAGAAATTATTAAAAAAAAAAAGCAGGAAAGAACTAGATTCCAGCGTTTTTCCATGAAAGATTTTAGTGCTTTCATTTTCTTTATCATCAAGGTGCGGGGGGGGGGGGAATGCCAAGACCCCCCAAATTACAATTAACACTAGAAATTCACTGAAAATTCGTATTGAGTTTAATGTATCTACAATTTCAATATCGAAATTCATAAAATATCCTTCAATATTTAAGTTGGTTTGCTATATCGCAGTGTAAAGATGTATCTTTCATATTGGACAATTCTTCCAAGTGTCAATGACCCCGATGAGCAGACGTACATGCTAGGATGCATGCAGAAAGGAAAACGCTCCAAGAAAAGACGCCTTAGAAAGAGAAACTGGGAAGTGAAACTTTCTAGAGCAAACATGTCGATAATAAAATAACTCTCGACATTTTCATAAATTGTGGGGACAAAAGTAAAACCC
>NW_011889049.1:308828-323139 GCF_000151845.1 Pteropus vampyrus
AGAGAAACTGGGAAGTGAAACTTTCTAGAGCAAACATGTCGATAATAAAATAACTCTCGACATTTTCATAAATTGTGGGGACAAAAGTAAAACCCATTCGACATGGGGCAGCTCCTGGACTTTAAAGAAACAAGTTGGGTTTTTTTCCTGGCTAGCATTTCCAGGATATAATAAGACCAAAGAAAGTGTCTTGTGAGCTTTTTGATGAATTTGGTTCCGATTCAGAACGGGCAGTATTCTGATGTTTTGTTGGGCATCAGAGGACCCAGCCTTAATGGCATTTAAACTGGACGGCTGGAACGGGGGATATCTGTACCTCGCTCGACGGAAAAATCATCCGTGGAGAGGAACTTGTGAGGAAGCGTCATGGAATCAAATCAGTACCATTAGGTACCACGTTTACCAGTTAGTTGTGTAAATCTCATTCCTAAGGATTTGCAAACATTGCCACATGCAATAGAGCCTGGAAGTCGAGAGGCCGCCCCAGTTTTACGTTATTATGTGCATGCGCTTCCGGTGTTGAAGGCATGCGTGTGACACACTCTGCACTCTGCCTATGAAGTGGGGCTTTTAAGTAAGGACCGGTATGCGTTCACTCCCGCTTGGTGTGCCAGCCGCTGCGCTGTGTCCTATGGACCCTCCAGCTGGGATGCTTTCACCTGGCTCCACCCTCCGGACCCACTGAGACTAGGCCACCTGAGGCCCCACCGCCCAGGCTCTCTTATCGGTCCCCTCCATCATCTTACAGTCTCCTGCCGAACCCACTGAGGCCCAAACTGGATTTCACTGCATCTCCACCCAAAATCCTGCGCCTGCCCTTACCTGCCGGATCCCAGGGGTCAACCGCCTGCCACAACCAACCCACGTGGATTCTCGTCCCTGGCCAGACGGGTCTCCTCCTCAGCCCCCACACCTGTCCTGCTCTGGGCCCCTCCTCAGGCTCTCTTCCTCACCTGAAAGCTCTTCCCTTCCTGAATCTTTCACCCAAATCTACGCTCATCAGACTGTGTGGCTCCAACTGAAGAACCTAGAAGCCCCCAGCGGACCCACAGAGGGACGGGCGTGACAGTGCTTAAAGTCGACTGCAAGGGATTCCGTCAACTCTCTCTGTAGGAGAAGAATCCCAGCTTGCAGATTGGAAGTAAAGAGAATCCAGTGGCACTTCCGGAACACCCACGAGAAGCTCCTCATTGCTGTGTTTAACCAACGCACGTGAAGTACCTGCCGTGCACACATCGTAGTTACGTGCTGGTTATGGAGCCCTTCCGACTGAGGCTTACTTACTGCACAAATCTGAACGACTGGACTAGGCAAAAGAAAGCGCTGCATTTAGCTCAGGCATCGCTTCGTGCTAGTAACTCAGACATTTTACATCTAAAGTCAAAACGCAGCAAGGGAAAGCAGTGTTTTTTTTTGTTTTTTGTTTTGTTTTGTTTTGTTTTTTTTCAGGCATGTTAGGACAGCAGCACACAGCCACCAAACCCCGAGGAGCTGGGGAAGAGGCCAGCGGCGGTGCGGGACACCATTTCAAACAGTGGACATCCAAGGCTCGTCCTATAGCTCTCTTAAAGTTTCCACAGGATTTTTTTTTTCTTTTTTAAAGTTCCTGTAATTGGCCAATAATCAATCGACATCCAAATTATGGCTACTTCTTAAAACCCATCCAAGTAAGATGCTCAGGAACGCTTTTAATTTAAGTCCAAGTGGTTTGCACCACAAGAACATTTTCATACAAGGAGAGAATCTGTTTGCCTGTATGAAAAAGGTTTCTGTAGCCTGGGTAACGGCTGTGCTCAGAGAGCTATGAGGTTTCAGAAGTGCTGCCTACCTTTGCAGTGTGTCACCCGGCGCTTCCCTTGAGATTTCGGAGACAGAGACAGAAGGGCTAGATAAAGAGACAGTGTAGCACTGCAGGTGCCTGCCTGCCTGTCCAGGAGCTCGCCGGCTCTCGGGCAGAGACGCCACCTGCCACCTGGCAGGCACACCTGGACGCGTTTCGGGGACTCTGACAAGCGCACCCAGGACCTAGCTCTGCGGGCCTGTGGCGACCGTGCTGTCGGTGAGTGACTGCACGCTTCCCGAGAAGGAAATAAATACTAGAGCACGTGCTGATAAACACGAAATTCTGACTCTGTGTCTCAGTTCTGAATTGGAGGAAAACTATGGAAAATTTAAATGAACTGATTTAACTAATTACATACTCGTCGATTATTGTGCATTTTAAATGCACCTTTCAATAAGGTTAAATCCTAAAAATAGCATCTACCTTATGATAAAACGTGTTAAAAAGATGTACAGATAGGTATGTGAACTATTAGTTTGCAGTTTCGGAAATCAAAGGCAGAAGGGGGCGGGGGAAGCTACTTTTAGACAAAGTTATAACTTGATGCATCAGAAACTTTCCTTTCCAGAGAAACGCGGTGCTGATGAGGGGAGGGAGCCCCGTTAGTAAGGGAGGGACGCCACAGGCAACGGACGTCTTTTAACTCAGAAATCCCCACGGCGTGTGCGGTGGCATCTCACGCGGCCTCCTTACTGACGCCACCTTAAATCAGTTTGAACGGGGGCCAGTAAAGGGTTTAGTTTTTATGACTGTCCCGTGGGCCGCCTCTCTATGACCTGAGCACCCCCGGGGACAGGCTGACGGGCAGCCCTGCGTGCAAAAAGCTGTGTGTGTCCACGGCTGGCCCCCGAAACGGCTACTTCTCATTCGCGCCTCAAGGTCTGAGGAGCTGAGTGAGGGGCACCGCACGAAAATCAAACCGGACTTACCCGCGCTGAAGACGGGCTCCTTGGGTTTGCTGTGGAGAGAAAAAGAGAACCGGGGCTCAGAGCGAGGCTTGGGGGGCTCGTCTGCCCCCACGCGCCCCGCGGTCCTTGGCCGCCGCGGCGCGTCACATGGTGGCTGCGTCAGTGACAGGCACCGACGTGAGAAACAGAACCGCGTGACTGCGAGCAGGAGCCAGCGCGGCCGGGAAGGTCCAAAGCCGGGCGCGGAGGCCGGGACCCCGGCTCCGCCAGCAGAGCCGCGCTTTTCACGAGCAAGAGCAAGCGTTTGGAGGAGGAGGACATCGGGCTGGTCCGGACGGGAGCGGGCCCTGCCTACGGGGGTGAGGTTTGTTTTCTGTCCCATGCGCTTCTGACAGGTCATTTAAAGAACTAACTTAAAACGAGCAAATTCCTGACCGCGTGTTCTGAGCGGGGGCTTCAGAGCACAGGAGAAGGACCGTCGGGGGTGATGCGGGGACCCCACTGTGGACTCTGGCCAGGCTGAGGCCACCCATGACTGCGCCTGGGGAACCAACCCCCGAAGCGGGCTACAGATGGACTGAGGTCATTCCTAGGGGCCGGCTTCCCACAGGACAAGCCTGCGTGGAGTCCCCATGTGTAGGAGAGCACAGCCTTCCCGTGACAGCCACCTGTGGGGACAGATGATCACCCCCTGTCCGTGGAGGAACGTGGGGGAGCTCTGGCGGGGCAAGAAGTGCACTCCATTCAAACGCAGAGCCAGAGCTCGATCCCACATCTGTGAGACTCCAACGGCCATGCCATCTTCTCACTGGAAACCCCGCTTCCCACATCGCCCCCCCCCACCTCCGCTTCAAGATACAGAACAAGACAGAGTGAGACATGACACCTGCGCCTAAGGGAGCCACGGGCAACATGAGCCCGTTGAGGCTCATACTTTTTGTGTGTGTGTGCATATTTTAAAAAATATATCTGAGCAGATAAAGTCCTAATATTAATTTTCTCCTTCATTTCTAACTAGACATACATTGAGAAACACCATCCTTAACCCCACAATGTAATAAGCAATATTTGTTAATCCCCTCGATTTCCAGGTCATTTTATGCAGTCCACAGGGAGACGTCCTTCCCGATGCTTTAGAAGTGTCTCCGCTCTGCTCGAAGGTGCTTTAGGTGGTTGGCTGTCGTGGGCTTAGTTTTCTGGACTCTCGCCCTTGGTCACTGAAAGCAGTACCGTGACAGCATGGCACAGCCTTTGCATGGAGAAGCCGATCTGACGTTGGCCCAAGTCCCTAGACACCTCACTGGCCCCTCACATGTCCGCCCTCACCTCCCTTTGCTCTCCTGTCAGTCACTGAGTCCAGCCACCGTGTCCCTGCCATCCCTTGCACATGCCAGCAGCTCCTCTGCCCCAGCTTCTCCTCCTCCTGAAGGCCAAGGCCATGGCCAGCCACAAGACCCCGTGCTGGGTCTGTGCCCAGGGCCACTTCCTGGAGGGACCGTTCTGCAACCTCTATCCCCACTCCGGTAAGAGCAGACGGCTGGGGTCTAGAGTCCCAAGGATTCCTCAGTCTTCCTTCTGTAGACTTCAGTGGACCCTGTGGGTCTGGGTGGGTGCAGAGGGGCTGCCGCGGCGGCCCTGCCTCTCACGGCCTCGGAGACACGGCTGCGTGGTACCCAGGGCGAGGCCAGCGCCGAGGGAGCCATCCTCAGTCCCCCCAGCCGGGCCTCTGACGCCACTGCGCCACAGCCCGGCGGCCCTGCCCCAGCCTTCCCCGTCCCTGCTTCAGGGGTGGTGGCCATGGCCTGGCACCTGGGCACAGTACAGAGGACCTCTTGGTTCTCCCGCTCTGTCCTCGGACACCAGCAGGCCCGCCTGCCTGTGCCTCAGAGCGGGTGTCCTCAGCGCTTCCTGTCCTGCTCCCGGGCTCTGTCACGAGCTCACTGGAGGTCTGTGGGAAAGGGGTGTCTGCGTGTGTGCGTGCGTGCATGTGTGTATGGAGATCTCCTGGTGCCTGGGGCCCCCAGGAATTCTGAACCGCCTCGCAGTCCACACCCGGCCCGGCATCATCCCGTAAGCTTTCAGCTGCTCTCCTCCTGCTGCCAGCCGCGAAGGCCCCCGCTTCCTGCAGCTGCAGGGTCCGCCTCTCCTGAGATGAACGTGCCACCTCTTGGATTTTAGTTCGTCACATTACTCTGTGATCTAGCTGGTCTTAAAGGAGCCGTGATTTTGTAGATTACCCGGCTTGTCCCCATGATGGCAGGGCAGTGACACTCTGGTGATTTTCTGAGCGGAAGCACGAGCCTTCGGTCCAAACGTTCTGTATTAATAGATTCATGAGCCGGGGAAGGACAGAAGAGGGAAAGCTAACAAAAGACCGCGAAGCGAACATCACGGAGTCGTAACGACAGGGAGCCAGGCAGGGAATCGGAAGACGCGAGGCTATTTTTTTTCCATCGTGACTTTGATCCCAGTAGAAAAATGCAAAAGCCACGAACATGGAAAAAAGCCACCCGGCCTTTTCCGGGGCATGAAGAGAGCAACGACAGGTCACGTCCCTCCCAGAGAAACCCCTAGGGGCATTCGGACGCCAGACCCAGGCGGCCGGGGACGCCTGATGCTGACGCGGGGTCGGGAGAGAACGAGGCCCCCATTCGAAGACCAGAAAGCGCGGCTGGTGACTCCGGCCGGAGGTGGCTGAGAGGCTGAGAGGCGACGGGAACACAAGTGCTCACATCTCTTCAACTCTGGCTCTAAGCCCTGCGTCTCGTTTTCGGCATATTGTATTTAGAAAACGCACCGTTGCTGGATTTCATTATTTTAAAAAGCTGAGTTTTCACAGAAAAGCGGACTATGTCTACTAGAGAACCCATCGTCCCTGCCAACGCCCATCTTTCCTGAGAGGCCAGAAGAGCATCTGGGAAAGGAAAACGCACTCGCGTGTGCAAACCCTGTAACTACAAACCTGTAAGAGGACGACGCGTCCTCCCGACGCGGAGGGCAGGGCACACCCACGGCACGTGACGACGGGAACGGCGCCACACGAGGGACAGCGCGGCCTCCGGCCTCAGTCGCTTAACTGGGGCAGTGTCCCGGACACCTGTCCCTTCCAGAGCTCGTCGTCAGGGGAGTCGACGGTGGGCCCTTCACACCCGGCACGATCTGAAACGTGCTCGGGCTGTGGATTCACTTGGCACGGGAGACGACGGCCTCTCCAGGAGTTATGTAATTTGTCTCTGATTACCCATTCCTCGGGGTGAGCTCGATGGAAGAATTAAGTGGGTGACTTAACACTCCCTCGACAGCCAGGGTGTGGTCCCGTGTGGGCAGGGTGAAGAAGCACTGGGGCCAGATGAGATGCCATTCATCCCTATCTCAGTATGGCATCAGGACAGATGTCCCCCACCTTCCCCCGAAGCCCACGAGAGAAGCAAGCCCAGAGGAGAAAGGATTTCCTCTCTGGCCAGCAAACCCTCCTCTCTTGGCCACTGACACTAGGCTGAGGCCCAAATCTGCAAGATTACCAGCACCGCAGTCCGGGCGGTTTTTACCGCTCTGTGTTGGCCAGAAGGGGGCTGGCTGGAAGGGCCTGGCTTACACTCCGTTGAGTGGCTGGTTTGGGAGACTCTGCTAAGGACTCTTCTAAGCACTAAGCAGGACCTGGGGACACACAGAGCCTTGAGCTTCACCAGACCCATAGCGGGATCTGGAGGCAGCAGGAAAAAGGCAGACCGCTGGCCCGAGGAGACCCCCCCCACCACCTCCCACCCCGAAGCAGCCTCAGCCATCTAAGTCCCATAGCACCCAGGCCCAGAGATGGCTCGCCGTGGGCTCTGGGCACAGGCACCGTCCCCGTGCGGCTGCTTCTCTTTCCATCTGGTAAAACTCACACTCGCGGCACTGTGGGCTGGAGTTTATCAGGAGAGTCCAGAGAGAATGTGTCCAGACTCCAAGTCACCGAACGCTCACCACCCGCCTGCACGGGCGCTGGGATCCGCACTCGGCACTTTCCTACCCGTCCCCTCATTTACCCCAGTTCCTGAAAGGGGGCTCGGGGGCCCGCTCCCACACACTGCAGGTCTCACGTGTGACTTTCGTAACAGGGAGCCCTGGGTGGCTAGGATTAGAGCCGCACTGACAGGGGCCGCATGTGGTCTGAGCAGAGACACTTGCTTTTAAAAGTGACTGATCAGGTGGATCAAGGAGGAGACCATTTCAAAGTCGAACGTGTTGTTTTCCTGTGACTCAGCCATCTATCAGAACCTCAGCTCTCGGCACACGTTCCACGAGTCCTTTTGGAATGGATTTTATTCGGTGAAATAAAATTCCTACTGGCAATCAAAATATTCTACTATGCGAGGGATGACCGCTTATACAAATCACCCCTCAGCAGCTTTTTACTAGAAATAAGGTCATTTGGGAACCATCTACTAAAAATATTTAGAAGCCACGGAAGGCTTTATTGGGGACAAAAAGTATTGCTTTGCGGACATTTGCAACCAACACTTTTGCTCGACCCGGCGGAAGCGGCACAGATGCTGAAGCCGGCTGTGTTCCCGCTGGACTCGCGGCTTCACCTCAATGCACCTTACTTTCCTTCGGCTACGGGACGCGAAGAAAACCAGAGACGCATGGGGCATTGGCACGATTAACTAAAACGTGTGACAAAGTGCCCAACCCATGGCCATCCATTAATGTCTCCTCCTAATTTCCCTGACAAGAACCTCGTGTATTTCTGGGCTCTTTGTCTCACAGCCTCTAAACTGTGACAACGCAAAGAACATCGGCACTTGTTATTAAAACATGTGTTAAAGGACAAATGACCCTGGGGCCTGAAGAATGAAACGATCTCTTTAGTTAAAAAAAAAAAAAGAAAAGAAAGAAAGAAAAAAAAAGAGGATGAAGAAGATGCCTAATTTAAGTCACCAAACTTCTAGTGCAAAATGTTTCAGAATCTAAAATGCAGTGTGATAAAATCACCCACCCATAGGTGGTGCTGTTTACATAGTTCTTAAATGGTTTTAAAGCTATAACATCCTTTCGTTCATTCAACGAATACTGAGCAGTTACTGTGCCAGGCACTGTGCAAAGTGCTAGTTATACGAAGACTAGTGACACGGCTGCTTGTGGCCAAGGCTGAGGGGAGGCAAGGGGTGTGGGTGTGGGGCCGTGGGGGAGGAGTTACGGCTGCAGGTGGAGCTGATGGGCGGGCACAAAGCAATTGGAAAGGCGCCCACCTTGGACTGCAGGGCCAGGGCAGGCTTCCCAGAGCAAGGGGCACCCCGGAGCTGGGTCTCGAAGGGGAAGCTGCAGTTTGCCACCCATCCTCCCACGCCAAACTTCCAGACACACACGTCAAGTGGAGGGGAGAACCCCCCACTTACTAAGGGCTAGAAGGTCTAATTCACCACACTATGCGCTGTGGCGGGTGTGTTTGTTTTTTTTGTTTTTTGTTTTGTATCTGTTTTATTTTATATTAAAGTTAAAAGATTTTTAAAAATACACTCTTCTTACTTAGATTTACATTTCTTTAATTACGACTGAATTTGAGCATCTTTTCATTAATTAGTATTTGCATTCCTTTCTCCGTGAACCACCTGTTCAAACCCTCACCCATTTTCTACTGAGTTGCTGTCTTTTCTCTCACTGGTTTGTGTCGAGTCCTTTGGAAATTGGCCCTTTTCAGTTTCCCATGTCATCGCTGTTTGTTGAGAGAACAAATCTCTGCGTGCAAACCCGTCCACTTCCCACCAAGCCTTACCCCATGTCCTGCGCACGGCAGGCGCTTGGCAGGAGAGGCCGTGCCGTGGACTGAACGAGTGATGTGGCAGAAATGCTCAGAACTTTGGATTCCGCCCCGTTCTGGCTGGGGCGAGGGCGGAAACAGGAGTCAGAAGGTTCCCAAATGTCCCATAGAGGCACTCGCAGAGCGGGGGGGGCGGCGTGGGCAAAGGTGTGCACGCGTCGGTTCCCGCGCTTTGGGAGAGTGGAAGTAACCGCTGCAGCTACCGTTCGCTGAGCGCCGACGGGAGGCGAGCTCCGGGCAAAGGGTTCTACGTACGCGATCGGATTTAATCCTTACGACAACCCTGGCAGGGAGGCACTGAGGAAGAGCCCAAAGAGATTAAGTAACTTGCTCACAGTCACACGACAAAAAGTGGCAGAGCTGAAATTAACACCTGGCAACGGCTACATCACCCCATCATGTTAACCTTTTTTGTTATAAGGACTGAGGGAAAAAGATTCGTTCAACGAATGTTTATTGAGTACCTACTATGTGCCAGGCAGTGCTCTAGATGTTGAGTTGGTCAGACTAGATTAGAAAAACCGTGTTGGTAACTCAATGTCCAACCCGAGAACATCTGCCTAGATAAGTGATGAATGATCCACATCTAAAATAACGTCAGAGCCTATTTACCGACACAAAAACACAGTTGCAGAACAAATGAAAGCGGGTTGCGAAACATGTGCAGGAGAGTATAATTTATGTCAAAATTAGACACCGCACCCCAGAAGCAAAACCAGATGGAAATGTAAGCCGACGTCCGCTGTGCGTCCGAGCACTGATTATGGGTGACTTTCTTTCCTCTTTTTTTATACATCTGGGTTTCCTAAAACACATGTCACTTGTGTAATAAGCTGCCTCAAAAAAGAAAAAAAAGTCTTGCTAGGGAAGAGTGAGAGCTGGCGCTGGACAGGCGTGGCCACCGGGGCTCAGAGAAGGGGAGCTGGGAGAGGAAGGGACTTGAACGCTCGGCTGAGGGTTCAGGTGGGGACTGCACCATCGGGGAGGCTAAAGCAAACGAAAAACAGATCTGGGGGCCTCGAGGGGCCACTCAGGAGACTTTCATCGAACGAACGCTGGAGCTTCAGGAAGGATGGAGCTCATCGTGTCCGGCTCAATGGCCTTGACCTTGCGGTCTGGATAAAATGGCCAGTATGGTGTGCAGGATGGCAATACAAAAGGGCATCTGAGGGACACTGTCACATGGTAGACACCTCCATTATTCTGAAGTGTTTTTTTTTTTTTTTTTTTAATATTTGTTGACTCCCAAGACAGGCAGTTTATGTTTATTACAACAAGGCTCCTAGCAGATGGCTGAAATGTTTCTTGTTCTAACAAAATCAGCCCATTACCACAACTTCCTGATGGGAAGGAACGAAGGGTCTTCCTTACAGAGCGGATAAAGTCGGAACAAAGGGGGAGCCGGTTCATGATGGAAATAATTTATCAGCCTAGAAACATCTAGCATAAATGTAGCTGCTTTTCTGTCTGAAACAAAACATCTTTTTTAAATTAAAGAAATTCCTTATTGGAGTTATAGAACAGCTACATGGGATAGTACAGATCGTTCGTCAAAATGTTATTGTCGGTACTCTATAAATATATAATCAGTACTTCGTTAAGACACGAGGTGGTATATAGTTGTTAATATTTACCGTCAATAATATATACAGTAAGTATTACATTGCCATATATTGCTTTTGCTTTTCTGGAAGTTTTGTCAGTGCAAAGGTTAAGTGCTATTAAAGTCGTGTGGCTGGTGACCAGTGAAGCATCGTAAAGTGTTAAGCATTCTAAGATAAAACTTTACAATGTCACATAAGAGACTGTCAAAGCCAGAGACCACTGTCAAAGAAAATGAGATACAGAAGCAAGAAGGCTGAAACTATTATAAAGAATGTGGTTTCTCTGAAAGCACAATGTAATTATTTTCAAATAAAACATTCTATCTGGGAAAAAGTGAATGTTTAGGATCTCGAAAACACTGTTATTTTAGGTTAAGCAGTAAGATTTGTACAATTTACGTGGAGCAGGCTTTAAATTGGCTGTAATTATTATTGTTGAGAAATATATCTGCTGATATGAAAGTGTTTTTCTTGAGTAAGAGGAGCCTTTTTCTAATTTTTGCCAAAACGTCATATGTGCTAACAGCTGCTTCGCACGGGGTGTGTGGGAATTGTGAGCTTTACAGCAAATAATCTGTGGCAGATACGAGTTAAAGCGGTGCCGTGTTGCTTCTTCTACAAATCAGGATAAATCCAGACTTCTCCTTCTGACATCACCCCTGTTTCTCACTTGCATTCTGATGACCTGCCCTGAATCGTACACGACCTAAAGACCAGCTCATTCCTTTCTTTTTTTTTTTTCTTTTGAAAACATGCTGTCCCGGTGCTGATGGGCAGGGTGAAGGGATCCTGTTTTGAGTCTTTGTATGTAACTTGTTTTGTTTTGTTTTTTCAAAGTCTGGCTTTCAGGACTGACACCCTAAGCCCAGTGTCAAGGTACATTTTTTAAATTTTCTTTTCTTTTTTATTTCATCCATCTTCCCATCCCTCTCCCCTTTGGCAGCCATCGGCTTGTTCTCTGTATCTATGGATCTGTTTCTGTTTTGTTTTGCTTATTCATTTGTTTTGGTTTTTTAAGATTCCACATCTAAGTGAAATCATACGGAATTTGTCTTTCTCTGTCTGACTTATTTCCCTGAAATCAGACCAGCTCATTCTGATGTGACATTCACAACCGTGGGAACCGTGAAGATTTATGACGCTCTATTTTCACCCGACCACTTTTCAGATTTGCCAAAATCCGGGTTGAGCTCCCAGGACGGTGTCCTTTACCTGGATGTAGTTTAACGTGTGTCAGGCCAGAAAAAAGACTAATGAGCTCAGGTGTCCCCAGCAGCCTCACCTTACCAACGAGAGAAATAAAGCTCAGGATTCTGGAAAGCCGCGGCTCTGCACAGATCTCTCGCTCTGTAACAGCGGCCACGACGACGATGCCACCGAGGACCAGGCACGGCGCCGGTGTCTCCCTACCGGTCGGCTCATTTCTGAGAGTCAAGGGAACTGGGTATAATCCCTAATTCACAGAGGAAAACACCGAGGCTCGGAGGAGTTAGGTGGCAGACCTGGTTTACAAACCCAGATCTTTCTCCTCCTCCAGAGCCCGTGCCCGTTCTGCGCCGTCTTGCTGCCGACAGTAACCTAACGAGGATAATCTTTTCGAATGTACGAAGCATCCTGGACCCACTGTCAAAAAATAGTGAGTGACGGGGAGGAGACCACTGAGCACCGTAATGTCAAAGAGAGGGACTGCGTCCGGGCCTCTCCCTACCCCTCCCTGTGCGCACGCTGCAGCTCGGAGACTGGCCACGGGTCACTCAGACTCCCGCTCTGCGGTGGCGCGGGGTCACAGCGGCCAAGAGCGGGTTGCTCACGTGGGAATGGAGAGAACAATGAAGGGAAGGGGTCAGGCCGCGACTGAATGACCAACTCTTTACTGCTTCTCAGCTGCGGCTGCTTCCTGGGTCACGGCCGCTAGCACTCCCACAGGCTCCCGGGAGCACCTGTCGGTACCGCCCATTCCCCAAGGGAAGGCAGGAGCTCTCCCTCCGAGCAAGCTCAGGTGCCTGCAGCTCCGCCGGCTCAGCGCTGTGCTGGCCTCGACTACTCCTGGTTCGAACGAGACAAAGAATTTATTTGAAAATGGACATGCTTGGTTGCTTGACTTATTTTTAGAAAACGATTAGTAAGTTTTCCCAGTCTCTCATTTTGAAATCGAAATTTCCTACTGTGGCATTTAAAAACTAAAACCCTTTGTAAACATCTTTCATGGAAATATTAACCGAGCCCATTTACCAAAGCCACGGGATTTAAAAGATAAAACAGATCTGGAGTTTGCACAATGCAGGTTCCTCTTGGAAATTCTTAATAAAACTCAGATGTGCGGAGGAGGGGCCAAGTTTTTAAGGGCTGCCAAGATCTAGACATTTCAGGTCAATTCTAAGCCGCCCCTGAATTCAGAGATGCCCACAGGCCACACGGCTCTCCGAGTCCTCATACTCTGTGGCCATTGTAAGCGCTTGGCCTTATTTCCAAGGTATTATCACTCAATTAGCATAATCTTCTGATAAGAAGCACTAATAGTCTAAATTAGAAGACAGAACACATGTCGGTGGTTTTGAGATTGTTAATCAACCATGAACTTGACCTGCTATAGATGTGTGAAGTGCCTGCGTCTTTTCTATAAAAGGTATCTTTCAAGAATAACACCGAAAAAGAGTTTAAGCTTTCCTTACAGGGCGGAATCAGAATGGAGTTATAAACTGGGGATTTCTACAGCCTGTGGGTTGGAGTTGATCACTTAATGACTAAGCCTTCTCCTTCCGTGAACATTTTGGGAAAAACAGAAAGTTTTGCCTGTGAAGCTGAAACTCCTTCCTAAGTCTTGCTCAATAGAGAGAATAAAATTAAAGCACAGTATTTAAAAAGACAGAACAAGGTACGTTAGATAGATCAACACGGAGAAACTGATCTCATAGACTCAATACATTCTTAAACATAAAACAAGCAATGAAAATGCCCCAAATTAGCTTTCACTAACAAAATGTTTCTATCGGTCTCTTGGTATTTATTATGAGCCATTATATGCTAAGCTCAAAGAATAATTCCAAATTAGGAATAAGAGTATTTCATGAAACTAGAAAGAAAACAGTTCCTCTTTCTGGCATTAGCTCAATGTTAAAAACAGTTTCAACAAATTATAAAAGTACAACTTTTCACCCACTCTGTCTAAAAAGATTCACTAACGTGAACTTTAAAATGACAGCAGAGTGTACCAGAAATATCCAATGCTCCCTGAGGAAGTCCGGGTCAGTTTCCTAATTCTGTGTCCTCGGAACCAAGCAAATTCTCAAGAACCACCATCCGCATAAGGGGGCCGGGGGTCCAGGTTCTAATTCCCTGCCTGGACGGTAACTGGCGTGGGCCGGGACCGGCAGCTGCCCCAGATGGCTGTCTCATTAGGGCCCACATGACCTCAGGAGAGGCCCAGGTCCCCATGCGAGTTCCCGGCCGTGTGCGTATTAGGGACCTTCCGACTCAGCTCTGGAGAGAGGAGGTGACACGGAATGGCACCGTGGACGCCCTTACCTTTCGCTGTTCTTTTTGCCGCTGGAAGAGCTGCTGGTGGACCCCGTGCGGTGCCGGCTCCCCTTGGAGTCCCCGTAGCTCTCCCGCCGGCCGCCCGGGGACACGCGTTCAGAGGAGCTGGTCCTCTTGATGGTGCTACAAGTGACATAGAATGACAACAAAATCCTGAATGGAGGGGTTTGAGTATAAAAATATATACACAGAACATCGCGCTTCCACGTGGATAGTTAAGACAGATGGGATCTAAAGCCCTAACCATAGAGACCATTAAGGAATGTCACTTGGGCTCAACGCCTTTCTGCTCGCTGCCTTTGTAACTGTGGCAACTGGTACAGTCCAAAGTCATGGAGGAGTCTGAAGGGGAAGACCCCCAAACAACACGGCCTCTGAGAACGGCAGGGGCTTCACGGGACGCGACCGAGCCTTGAGCAGACTTCAGTGTAGACCCGTGGTGCTCGACCAGGGGTGACGCTGCCCCCAGTGTCCATTTGGCAAGGTCTGGAGACATTCTTGGCTGTCACAACCGGGGAGAGATGGCTGCTCCCGGCATCTAACAGGGAGAGGCCAGGGGTGCTGCTCAGCACCTGACGGTGCCCAGGACAGTCCTGGACAAAGAATGACCCAGCCA